>NC_067144.1:10699077-10926577 GCF_903995435.1 Acomys russatus | reverse complement strand
CACTGTAATGTGTGTCACAAACTATACCACACCTTAGAAAGACCAACTTTTATAACAACCTTACGACTCTACTTTCCCTGTCATGATCAGAGGAGTCAGTTCTGATTGTCACATTACTAATACGTTTTTTTAAAAAAATAAACTAAGATGAGATTCTTTGTACGTTGAAGCTATGGCTCCTACAGCACTCACAGGACACTGACCAAAGTGTATTATGAAATGTGTGGCGTGTGCTTCCAGAAGAAATTTCCAGAGACCATTAAAGTTTTGCTTCCAAGAACAGTAGCAGGAAGCCAGTGTCAGAGAGGTCTTAGCCCAAACTGTGTCTTTGGGAATCATTAGTCACTCTTGAGCGCCTTGAGGGAGACTGTTGGACCAATGCCACAGAGACTAGGATGCCCGCCTCCTTGCTCACTTGATCTCTGCCCTCGTGTTTAGAACCCAAACCAACGGTGTCATCATACCAATCAACCACATGGACTCATTTCTCTGTATCCAAGACCAGGATGACAGGCCCACATTCCATGACCAAGCCAGATGACTGCCCTCTGCGCCAGCTGCCATCCAAGTTTTTGCTGTTTGTTGATTGTTGTTGGGAATGTGGACACTTTAGAGATGGCTTGAGAGATGTTGTCCAGTTAAGCATCAGTTTTGGGTTTGTTGTTGTCGTTGTTGTTCTGCCTCTTAATGTTTGCATTGCCTCGGAACATGGGTCTCCTTTATGTAAGAAGCTCTTAGAAAATTTGGCTGATGGATGGAGTCCGTTGTTCATATGAGTTCACAGGGCATCTCATTCTCCATGGTTGGCCACCACAAGTGTTTTATGTTAACGTATAAGCTTAAGACATCACCATATTGTAAAAACAGCAGGCATCTACTCATCAGACTCTGCACACTAAGCAAGGGAAGGAGAGTGAATACACACTTGGCAGATGAAAGCTCTTTGATCAGCCCATTCCTTTCCGACTTATTCCACAGGGGAAACATCACTCTCCAGAAATCTCCTCCCCCCACTTAATGCTCACCAAATAGCAGTTTGAAAGCCACAAATATTTACTCATAACCATGGATACATTCTAGACTAACATTCCATAAATACAAAGATAATTCATTTTCTACACTAGCATGGACACCTACTTTCTGAGTTACCGTGAGAAAATTAACACCAGAAATTTCCAAATAGTCTACATGTGATGTAGGAAGGAAAGAGGATTTCTAGAAATTGAAATAATTCCTGTACACAAAAGGTCTTTTCAGTTTCTTGGCTAGAGCAACTATTTTGATAATTATATTTTGAAATGGAAAAATACATTAACTCGAAGAGAAATGTCCCGAGTTCAGCTTGTTATACTACAAATTCAATACATTGCACCTGCTGTTAATGATAAAAATTCAACATGAGGCTTCCTAAAGTCATAGTCAAAGACAACACAAGTTATTATGTGTCCCCAAGGTACACTGAAGTTAATCTTATAAATTTGTCAGGAGAGAGTATTATTTCCTGCACTGAATTACAAAAATAATTCCATACATGGATATTTTTAAATTATAGGAGTAACATCATCACTAGTAAATAAGATATAAAGTTTTTCATATGGTGGCTTTTTTATTCTCTATATATCTGACTCCATTCTATAAAATATTTAGAGCTCTCATAAAATAAGATATAATTGTCCCTACATAACTTGATATTTACAGTTGCTAGGCTACAACATACAAGGTTAGTTTAGTTCAATGTCTCCTACAAATGACTAAATTTTATTTCAAAATTTACATTGTCTCAAAAATGCTCACTTAATTTTTTTTCAGTGTTTTTAGTATATGTGCTGCTGAAGTAAGCGCTTTTTTCAGTGTTTTTGAAGTATGCATGGACCTATAAGGTCTGGAAAAGAAGATTAACCTAGGTCAGTAACAATTGTAAGTAAACTTCACTAGCAAGTGGAACATTTACAAAAATAATTTCTGGTGGCACAGTCTATATCTTGTAGGGTCATTAAATGAGTGAAGACTGCTGGGGTTAGAGAGCTGGCTTAGCCAGTAAAATGCTTATCAAGGGAGGACAAGGACCTGAATCGGATCCCAGTACCTCTAATAATTGGATTGGATCGGTGACGTGGATCTCAAACTCCAGCTGGGGTGAGGGGCAGAGACAGGAAGAGCCCCAGAACTCAGTGGACAGTCAGCCTAGCTCACCCGTAAGCACAGGATCCATGAGATACCCATCTCAAAAGAGTCAGGGAACAGCAGAAGGACACCAATATTGACCTCCAGTCTGCGCATGGACGCACACATGCATGCACGCACGTGCGTACACAAACATGCGTCTTGCTTCCTGCATTCTTTGTTTCCTTTTGTCCAGTCTGGTTCCAGAGTTGAAGACAATGTTATGAATAGGGTGGGTGAAGGAAGAGGATGAAAAAGGGCTGTGGAGAGAATGGGAGGGAAAGAGTGACTTACCTCTGCTGTCTTGCTGATTTTGAGAACACCCTGACCTGACCTGGGTTACCTCATGGCTTTTTCTGTTACAAACTCTTTTCTCCGTATAGCAGCCCCCGTTGGTTATCATTTCAAGATGTGTACACGATCTTGTTACATCCCTTCTTGAATTTCTTTAATAGTTAGTTTCCTGCTGCACTTAGAATGGCATCCGGTTTAGCACAGCCATCTGTCCGAGTTCCTCAACTCCCTCCTTCCGCTCTGTTCTGCTCCGCTCTGCTTTCCCCCGTCAGGGCCCCTTCTGTATCTTCGCCATCCTTTCTTTATCCACTTATTCTTAGGAAGTGGATCTTCTAGTTTAGTTCTCAGAAGCTGCATTGCAGAGAGATCTCCCTTGAATTTATTCATCCCACTCCCCTCCCAGCCCAACATGGTCGTGTCCACAGCATTAGTCATTGATGCATTTAAACACTTAGCAAGGTCATAAATTATGGTCATTATCACTTGAGATTTATCATCTCCTCCTGAAAGCATCTAGAAATCAGGGCTTTTTTTTTTTTTTTTTTTTTTTCCCGGGGCTGTGGGCCATGTGGATCTCTTCATCAACTCTCTGAGGCTATAATAGAAGGTGCAGAATAAACACCTGACAAATATGTGTGTGGATGAAGTAAAGAATATGTATATGACTAGATTACTGGATTTACATGTAAATTATACAGGCGAAGTTCAGTTTAGCTGGGCAAGGCTGCTTAATGACAATTAAGAGGAGTTAAACTAAAGAAACATACACCTCTAGCTCTGAGGTCTTGAACGCCATGGTGCTGTATCTGAAATCTCTCTGTGGCCAGTAGATGGCGCCTGGAGGTGCCTGTATGTTCAGCGCATGCTCTTCAGTGTCTCTAGGACTATCTGTGGGAGATGATCTGTGTCAGGACTGCCCTCCCTCACTAGCCTGTGGCAGTGTGACGTCTGAATGGTCACATGATGCTGGTTTCACCAAAGTTCATTTTTTCCCCTACCACACAGCACAACTGCCCCATGCTATATGTCTTCTGGGCTGGTAGGCTTTCTCATTCTTCAAGATCTGAGGGAAGTAAGGCAGCACTTTCAAAAGGACACTATCCCCCATGTTTCCCACAGCTTGGTGGGCAGTTAAAAATTAGATGTCCACTTCTCATCAAACTATTTCATTCTCAATTGTTCTTCGGTTCACAGTTTGTTTTTCTACTCCATAGAGTGATTTTACATCAGAGTTCTTCTCTGTGCTTGCTTATATCTTAAAGGAAATCTCACATGGGTCCTGTAAATGCTGTTTGGTTTTGGTGGTTAGTTCAGTTTTCAAGCTAAAATCTGATGCTTATGGGACCTTGTTATTATCTTCACCGAATAAATGGCATTGTGTGTATACATTACATTATCCCTTGGACATTTATTACCATGTACCACTAACACAAAGTACAAGCACATAAAGCCTACAGTTAGTATGACAGTAGAATTTATATATTCTGACAGATATTTTTAGTGTGGGATTTAAAAGACAGGACCAGTGCATGAAGACATTCTATGGTTCAGTGTGAGGTTACACAATCTCCTTCACAAACACACACACACACACACACACACACACACACACACACACCCATACACAGAGGCAGGGTGGTCTGTTCTGTACTGGGCTATAAAGAATGAAAGCAGGTGAACATGCAGCCACTGCAGTGAACTTAACACAAGGAACTCTATCGTCACCACTGGCTCGCACTTTCCGAGAGTCAGGAACTTGAGTGTGCGTGATGACTTCAGAGATGCCTTAGTCTCAGGCTGTTAGCACTGCTAAGTGTTGACCTCTTGGGTGATGTGTTAAACATGCACCTTTTTTGTTTTTGCATAGATAATCATGTATGTGAAACCTAGGGAGAAGATAATAAGGGAGATAAAAAGTTATTGGTTCCTTTCCACAGAAACCATCCATAGGGATGCAAATCCACTTGCCTATCATGGGGCAGAGTATGATAAATCCTGGTACAGGGATAAGGATAAGAAAATATTGAGGTTCTTCTGCTGTCACAATAGGTCTGAGAAGGTCTTCAGGCAGCATGCAATTGGCCTTGTAGGAAAAATTAGATTTCAAAAAGAAAAGACACATGGACAAATACTCTCTGCATCAGTGGACCATCCTGAACCAAGATAGGAGGGTGAGAAAGTGAGGGGCATAAATATCAAACTGTGTTGTGCCCGTGTTAATGCCTCTAGCTGCCAATCCCGTGTGTTGGTGCTGATGTGTCTTACTCATTACTTGCAGTTTGGCTGTTACCCAGAGGCAGTTTCCATGGAGCACAAGTACATGCTGCATCCTTATAAATAATGTGCTCATGGGTGCCACCTATTATACTCTTTGGTAATGGGAGCAAAACCCATACAGTTTAATTGATAGAACATTTATAAGTTATATGCTACTGTTTCTGAAACATATTCATACACAACACAGTTAAGCCATTTGAATACCACTTAGTCTCTTGTGGCATGTGGCTTTTAATGAGCAGTCTTTGCTTATTACATGACTAAATCACTAACATTTAAATAACCTCTTCTGTATTCGTTTGAATAATAAATTTGGATTTATAGACAATTTAGAATGTGTTCATCTTCTCGGTGATATATATATCTCACCATGTAGATGCCTAACTAGTTTATATTTCTATGTACTAGTGTTGAAGAAATTGAGAAAATTAGAAGTGAGCAAGAGAGCAGATTCAAAACCAGTCACATGGACAGCAGAACATTTGTGAGTGCACACCATGATGGCAAGACCTGATGGCAGCTAATAGCTAAGAGAAAGGCAGTCCATAGCTAATATGAAAATCTGAACAAATTAGAGACTTGGGTATTAATAGGCAAAAGTAAGGATGCCGGGTCATGAATTAGGGCAGTTAATGTTTTCTGTGGTAAAAGTTGGTTTTTTTGTGTGTGTGTATTTCCACAATGCTGGGAATCTGGGAACACACTCCTTCTGCCTTTTTAGTCACTGAATAGCTACTTTGTTAGAAAAAGACTCAGTTGAATAGTTTTATGATGTTGGATGACTTTCCACTTATGTATTTAGTAACAGTGTGATTTCATCTCTTCGTGCCTCACAATATATCAAACAGTCGGTTTGACTGTTTAAAGTCCTAATATAAATGTTTACTTTTCTGATGTGAAGAAAGTGAATCTTTCTGTAAGGATTCTCCAGGACTCGAGCAGAAGCCAAAACGTTCTGACAGTGAGTGAATTTAATTCCACTTAGTTACAACCATCTCTTTATTTTTCACCATGAGAAATGGCACGAAGAGGCTTCGGAGTGTCAGCACAGTGATCATTCTAAGTCTGTCCTGTTTGGTGCTGAAGACGTGGCTTCCTGGTTAAGAACTTGTACAGCTTTTGTAGAGGACCCGAGTTCAGTTTCTAGAACCTAGGCCAGGCTGCTCTCTACTGCCTAGAACTCCGGCTCCAGCCGATCCACCACTCTCTTTTGCCATCCATCGACTCCTGACTTACACACATAACTAAGAAGAATCCACCCTTTTGTGTTAATGAAATTCAGAGTTACAAAGTCAGCCTCTTTTCTGCGTTAGACTAGTTTACATCTTTCAACTTCCTATTCTTTACTCTCTAAAGCCAAAAAAACAAAAAACAAAAAAAGAAAAAAAAAAAAGAAAAAAAAAAAAACCTAATGCGGTGGAGGGAGAGTTTATCCCATTCCATCACTTAGAAAAACCACAGCTGTATTCTGCCTCTCATCAGTAACAGGAAAGTATAAACCCCAGTGTTGAAATGCAAACTAGAGGGTCAAATGTTACCAAACTGTTTTTTTTCTTTTTGTGAATAACCATAAACCAAATATGAAGTGCAGATGACTTTCCTTAAAACACAGATATGGAGAAAACCAAGGGAAGAAAAAAAGAAGGAAGAGAATAAATTGGGAACAAACTCTATTTATTCCTTTCACTGGGACAAAAATATCCACATGTAATTTTATGAGCAGTTTGTTAAGAGAACTCAAAATGCTAAGGTTTAACACGATCGAGTAGAAGCGTGTGTGTCTGTGTGTGTGTGTGTGTGTGTGTGTGTGTGTGTGTGTGTGTGTGTGCATTTGCGTGCGTGCATGTTCATGTTTACCTGGAATCCAGCCCTTACTGCTTCTCTACTTTAAGATCTTAGACTGCTCTCTTTAGTTCTCCAAAGACAAGTTTATAGAACGTTTCCTTGATTGCAGTCTTTTTCTTCTACAGCTGAACCAGCTGGAAAAGGCCATGGAAGCAGCTCACACGTTCTTCATGGCCAACCCTGAGCACATGGAAATGCAGCAGAGCATAGAGGACTACAGAGTGACGGCAGGGGTGCAAGCCGCCCAGCTGGTAGACAGAGAAGCCAAGCCTCACCTGGTGAGTTCGGTGGACCCCTGTCCCTGCCACAGGAAGCTAACTACCTGTTTTATTGATTCCAAGCTGAATCACGTACCGAATATAGCAAATTAGTTCTCAGGGTGCATTACTGTTCAGGACTCTCAGATGAAATAGTGTAAGGAGAAGTAGAAATGTATTTGATATTCAAAGTTACAATTTCAATAAAAATTAAAGTTGAGAGAAATGAACATTCATTTAGAAAAGTTAGGATATGGTAAGGCCTGGAATTCCACGGAGTTTATCTACCCCTCTGGGAAGCTACAGCTCTTATTCAGCACTTTTCACGCCAATAATTTATTCTTTGACAGTTTCACCCAGTGTAAATAATGCATATTGAACACTTCTACCCAGACTTGTGCTATCCCCCTCCTACCCTTGCGTACCCCTCTTCTCTCCAAATCACTCTCTTACCCTCATTTACGCCTGTTTGTTTTGTGACCCGCAGTTTAAGCCATGTCCGTCTGTGTGACCACGGTTTGGAGCATTCTGTTACAGACTGGGTGGCCCAGCACTGGGTGCTGAAGACAACTGAAGACAGTGGTTCCCCCGTTCCAGAATCTGTCAATGGTCACTCATTCCCACCTGCATCAGATAGTAGTTTCGTTTCTAGGTTTTGAAAACCCTCCAGACTGATTTCTAGAGTGGCCACACTAGCTTACACTCCCACCCACAGTGTGTAAGAGCCCCCTTTCCCCATGTCCACCCCAGCACTTGTTACTGTTGCTGTTCTTAATATTCTGACTAGGGTAGTCGCTGTGATTGCTAAGGATGTTGTTCATGCTTTTAAATGTTTTCTAGACATTTCTTATTTTAAGACTGCTCAGTTTAGTTCAGCAGTTTATTTTTCACATGGGTCACCTAAGACCATTGGACAACACAGATATTTGCCCTATGATTCAAAACAGTAGCAAAATTATAGTTAAGAGGTAGCAGCAAATTTAATTTTATGATCGGGGGTCACCACACATGAGGAACTGTGTTAAAGGGCCACAGCATCAGGAAAGTTGGGAACCACTGCATTGAAGACAGCCTGCTCTGCCTCCCCTTGCATCCCCTAGTCCTTGATGTTCCCTGAGCCTTGTAGGAAGGAGGGAAGATATAAATGGCCCACCTGTTATTCAATAGTGTGCTGTTTACTCTAAGTGAGTTTCTGCACCGTGACTAGTTTTTGCTTGCTTTTGATATCTAACATTATTCCGTGTGGTCAGAGAGGACTCAGAACGTTATTCCAATTTCCCTGTAGTTTTTGAGGCTTTCTTTGTATGCTACTGTAAGTCTTATTTTGGGAAAAGGTCCAAGAGATGCCAAAGAAAGAATATGTAGTCTTTAAGAGTGCTTAGCTGGCCATATCTTGCTATGTTGCTGAGGTTGGTCTCCACCTCTCAAGCTACCCTCCTGCCTCAGCCATTTTAGTATGTGGGACTACAGACACCATCTATCTTCCCTGACATTTCACATGCTTGCTTTTCACCGGGAAGTGAAGCCAGTGTTGAGTGGGTCTTGGCTTCCAATCTGGAGGATTTCCCTTGTACCTGAAGATTCAATGGACCACATTTTGGAAGTGATGGCACTTCTAACCATGTTTGCTACCCCATTACTGTTCTGTGCCTTCCTTACGACACAGAGATCACATACAATATGCTCCCATGGATGTGCAGATTGACAGTGTCGTAGTGCAATTATTCTCTAGGCTGCCTTTCTTTGACCTGTTTTTGGAACTGGGAAAGTCACAGGGGCTTGACCAGTGGAACCTGTCATTACCTTCTAGAACTCAAAATTCTGCCGTTACCTTCCTAAGCAATCCTGGGACTTTACAGCTCTTTACAAACAAGATCTCCTCTGTGTCTTTGCAGGAGAGCTATAATGCAGGAGTTAGACATTATGAGGCTGATGACTTTGAAGCAGCAATCAAGTATTTTGAACAAGCTTTAAGAGAATATTTCAATGAAGACATGGACTGCCGCGCTCTATGTGAGGGGCCTCAGAGATTTGAGGATTATGAGTACTTAGCATACAAAGGTGGTCTTTATGAGGCGATCGCAGGTAAAGCTTGATTTTGTTCTTTGTTGGCTTACTAAAATGCTGTAGAGGTTGTGTTAAAAAGTATTCTGGCAATATAGTGCATAGCAGTAAGCATTGTAAAAAATTTAAGATTCTTGTGTGCCTATTCCATCCCATCTCCTGTTACTAATTTATATAGTTAAAGGTTTGATTTTTCTTCCCCATATCCTCCCGATGTGTTTGTTAATAGCTGCATATTTACTTATTTCATTGCTATAAATAGGAAAGTATTATAAGTGTTTCTTTTTCAACACATTGTTTTTTTATTTTATTTTATGCCTAGCAACAAAATGTGGACTTCTCATGTAAGTACAGTGTGGACTCCCTTCATTGTTTGTAGTGGCTAGAATAACACCCATCCCATGGGAGCATCATCATTTTCAATGTTAGTCTTTACTGATGACAACCGAAATGGTTACATTCTTTCATTATCTAATATAGCACTGAACAATCTTGTACAATTAATTGGCTTATTATACTTGAGAATGTTGTTTAAAATAGTAAGTAATGTGTGATATTCAAGAGTTGCTGATACTGGGTAATAAAACTTTTATTGGAAAAAGTGAATTGTCTGTGTATGCCATATTTGAAAATAATGTATTTGTATTAACAATGTAAGTAAAGAAAATACAATTGTCAGGAGAATCTTTAGGATTGTTTGTATAGTACAGGAGAAGTGGAGTGCTTCCATACAGAACAAAAGGCAGGAGAGGGTGGAAACCATAGCATCATTGTGCTAGAGCCCTGTCCCTCCTTTTACTTTTTATCATGGGACTCTAGTCTCACTAAGTTGCCCAGCCTACCCTTGAATTCACTCCAGTTCTAGCAGGCATGGATTCTGCAATCCTCCTGCCTTGGGTCTCCAAGAAGCTGAGATTATAGGCTTGTGGCACCAGGCCATGGCTCTTTCATTGCTTACATCTCCTGTCAGTGAAATGGAAAGTTGGGGGCCCTGTGGCCATGGGGATGTCCCATGGGAAGGAGAGGCTCTTGGTGGGACCTGATCTGACCTTGGATTAAGGACTCTTGGTCTGTCCTCATCCTGTTCGTATGGGCCATGGCAGTAGAGGCAAGCCCACAGGTACAGCAGCATACTTGGCTGTGACTGCGTTTGAGGAGCTGGCATAGGGAAGGCACGAGGAGGCCTCTGTACAGGGAAAGCACCATATACAGGGCAGATTCTCACTGGATGTCACAGTCTGAGGATGTGTGACTATTCTCCAGATGTCACCACACTCTCAGCCCACAAGCTGTATCAAATGCTGCTTGGTGGGGAGGGGGGCAGTGAAAATCTTGACCTTGATTTTGGTTTTGGTGTTCTGTTTTTAATTTAATTTTTTGATACATTCATACATTTAGCTTGTGACTATTAGTCATGTTCACCTTCCATTCTCCCATCACCCTTATTCTCAGTGGGTTCCCCTTCCTACCTCTTATCTTCGTGTGTGTGGTCCAGTGAATATAATTTGAGTTACTTGCTGTAACGTGAGTGGAATGTTACTTACTTGACAAGGATGGCTTTCTAGGGACTACACTACGATGAAACCTCCACCTCCTCCAACAACCACTAACTCAACAACCAGTGCCCTTATAGGTCCCTCCTCCACCCTTGGTGTAACCTTTATGAGCCCAGTTCAAATAAACATAGCGATAATTAGTTCATAAGTACATTGGCTATGTCATGTCCAGAAGACATCTTTTTACTCTATCTTTCCCATCCTCTGTTTCTTACATTCTTTCTGACATCTACCATGTCCACCGTGATGTTGACATCTACCCAACCTGAGCCTCGAAGGGATAACTCTTTCAAGCACAGACTAGACCATCATCATGCATTGTCTACATTCTGTCTATTGGTGGTTTCCTTCATTAACTGCTACCCCACTGTAATAAGATGCTTCTGTGTGGAAGGCTATGTACATTACTAACCTTGGATATCAACACTTTGACAGTACAAACATTCTGTACAATGTTACAGGTTCAACAGTGGTAGGCTTCCTCCTTGGTCATGTGGCCTTCCCAGCCAAGGGCTGGTTTTATCATTCTTGACAGTATCGCAAGGGCCTAGAAGGTGCTGATCTTTCAGGGAGATTCTCACACAGATTTGCATCTTGGTGTGCTGCTCAGCCACTTCACCGAAGAGCTTCTGCTCTCCTTAGGTGAGAAATTTGGTACTCCGAACAATTGAGCTTTGTGGCTAGAAACAAACTTAGATTCTGACCCAGGGATTTTTGTTTTTTGTTTGTTTCAAAGTCAACGTAATAAAAAAAAACTGAGTAAAGAGTAACTTATTCAGTAACAAATCTTTATCAAACATTTGTTGATGACGTAGTGTGTTCTAAGACATACACAATGAAATGACGCTCAGGTGAACTGGAAATTAGTAAAGTCAGTTTGCTCCTCCAACCCAAAAGTTTCCTCATCTCCCACCAAAGTACCTACCTCATAGCTCTAACCAGACCCTAGGAAGCTGCTTTTTAATCTAAACATCTTCCTCAAATCTTTAAGTCCGTCTTATTTGTTGCCCAACGTGGACATGTACTTCTTTCACATGGCACTTACGACTTCGTGAGCCCTTCCCGTTTGCCATGGCTTAAATCAAAACTGCCCTTTAACTGAGCACCCCACCCCCGTGACTACTCCCTTCCTGTTCTTAGTGTGCGGTTCAGATCGCACTCTAACACAGAGCCCAAATTCAGTACTAACAGAGCAATTGGAGGGAAGCACAGCCCCACCCCACCCCCGCCCCGCCCTTGTGGCTTTCATTCCACTGCCACTAAAGCCCGAAACCTTGAAGGACTTGCAGTATGTATATTCCCACTCTCTCTTCATCTCTGCCCACCTGAGTTCTTTGAATTCTTGGGATGTGCCGCCCTCTCTCTTTCCCCTTGCAAACCTTCAGGGTATTTTCTGGTATTACTTGGACAGTGTCCTATCTTGCTCAGTGCTCAGTTCTTAGCAAAACCCTGAGCTACTTAATGAATGAATGTGTTGGTGAACGCAAGATTAAAGGATGTGATAGACGCACCAATGACTCTGTCTAGAGAAGCATGCTAGTAATGCCTTATGCTCATGGAAATGCCAGTCATAAGTAAAGGTGTTGTTTTAGAAGCTAATCAGAGACTAGCTACAAAGTATAAACCAGAATCAATGTGTCTGTTATAATCAAAATCATTACATTAAATTATCAAACCATGAAGAGGTCTATTACCCAAACTAAACTTAAGTTGCCCCAAATCAATATCCTTGTTTGAGTACTTTTTAGGATTTATTTCTAAAAGTTTTGTTTTCCTGGCCATCTGCCACTTTAACCTCCTAGTGTTTTGGTGAGCTCTATTCATTTCAAAGTCAGTTTTGTGCATCTCTTTACAGTGTAGTTACTGAATTTTCCTCAATCTTTTCTTTCTTCCATCTAGCAGCGGTTTTATGGGATGAGGTGCCGCACTTCCGACTCATTTGCCTCTGCCCTTGTGCTGTCAGTGGCCATGGAACGGTTTTGGCAAATGATCTGGATCCTGGTTACCGAAACTGATCTTTCGGCTGGGTAGTGTTTAGTGTCGGTCAAGTTGCCTTAGCCCATTGGCTGCTGGGAAAGAACAGACAGACAGACACATCCACACTCAGCTTCGTTGACTCTTAATTACCACAAACAGCGTCCCAGCTCCAAGTTAGAAAAATAAGTCATAGTCTCTCTGGGCCCAGCTGAATACCCACAATTACTGTAAGATTTCATGGAAACAGGAAGCACGCTCCATTTACAGCAGAAAAACCTAAAAGTATTCTCATACAATTGTTCTGAGCTGCAAACTTACTGCAAACGCAGTGATTGCACAATGACACTGAAAGGAAAAGAATACAGTCAATAAAATTAATACAATGTTCCCCCTGCAAGGTCTTGTCTTACTTGGGTGTCCTCAATTTGGAGCTAAGTTGGCATTTGCAATAGAGAATGCATTAGAAAAAAACGTAATGTGTGAATTGTGGCATTAGAAGGAAGTTAATGCCGGAAGAAAACACAAATGGCAGTTTAGTGCAGATTTTCCTATAGCCAGCTCCGTGAAGCTACAAGATCTTTGTTGTTCTTGTTTGCTATTTATACTTTGCTCTGAAAATATATTACTTCAGAGTTTGAATTGTTGGTGGGTACATTTATTTTTTTACCTATCCCCTTTTTTTTTGTCATTTGACATCAAAGGAAGCATAGTTTTGTAGGAAAAAGAGGACTTCTTCTGTCTGTGCAGGTGTGAACAGTGGGCTGTTTGTCGTTCCTCTAAGATACTGAATACAGCTAACGTTTTATTCCTAGCACACAGATTGTATAAGCCGATCTCATTATTTTCTCCACATCAGCAACCACAGCTAAAAAGCAGTGGGTGAACTATGGTACTGGTTGTGTTAGCTGTTCTACGTGGGCTCAAGCTAGCCAGGTTATGGAAAATGTGTCCCTCCACCCTCGAAATGTTCCCTTCCTTCCTTCCTTCCTGTGTCCGTCCTGACCTCAGTCTGCAAGGTTGCCCAGATCCAAGATGAACTCTGACTAAACAGAGAGCCTCTTGAAAGAAGCAGTGGTGGCTAATTAAATTGCGTGGCCACGAAATCACTTGATTTTTCTCACTCCCCCCCCCTGGCCCCCCTCCTCCCGCGGGGAGCCTACTCATCCCACACGTGAATGAACCAATCTCTCTCTCTGCAAAGCATTGCCTCCATCTTTGCTATCGAATCAAAGTTCGGTAAAGACAGGAAAGGAGTTTTCCTTGTGACGTTAGCTGCTTATGTTTCTTCGGACCATGCCTGAGTAAAAAGCGGAGAGCTAAGAGGCACCGCATCCCCTGCACTTCTGCATCTTTGCTGTTTTAAGCAAGAACAATCACAGAAGGAGATGCAAGAAGGAGAATGCTTATCCTAATTTTTTAGCTGTCATCCTCTCTGCCATTTTGGCACTCTGTCCAAACAGTATCTCATGTATTAGACTATGCGCTGTCCAGAGAGAGCTTGATCGAGAAGCGGATAAAATAGGGTCCCGAGAAAAGATATCAAGAAACATTTTAAGTCCTCCTTCGGAGAAATAAAACAGCAGGGAAATGGAGTTGGGTGGGTCCTCTCGTCCCCCTGCTGAACTCTCTACATGCATGGCTTTTCCCTTTTCCTGAATGGCTTCTAAACATCACTAGGATCATCAATTCCAGGGCTTCTCAGACCCTCTGAAGCATCCAAAGAGAAGCTCAAGGTGTCTGGTGAAAAAGTCCACGTTCAGTTTTATGCAAAAGAAGCCTGGCGTACTGCAGAAGTTTGGGGCCCAGTGCTGCTGAGTGATCACGGAGCCTGTAGAAATGCTGCCCTGACTAACTGTGATCTCAGCAACTGGCTGACATGTCTTCTCTCTCTCTCTCTCTCTCTCTCTCTCTCTCTCTCTCTCTCTCTCTCTCTCTCTCTCTCTCTCTCTCTCTCTCCCTCCTTCCAGATCACTACATGCAGGTTCTGGTCTGCCAGCATGAGTGTGTGCGGGAACTCGCCACCCGCCCAGGCCGCCTCTCACCAATCGAGAACTTTCTTCCCTTGCACTACGACTACCTCCAGTTTGCCTACTACAGAGGTAAAGTGTGGGTTATCCACGAAGATCTTTGGGGCTCCTTCTTCATCACTGTAAGCATCTGGTCACCATCCAGACACGCCCCCAGCCCACCCTTTGCAATTTGGCTGCAGCTCAGACCAAGGCAGGAGGACACTAGCAGTGGACTAAGCACAGGATTTACTGTGATAATGTCATAAAACTTACACCGGACTTGCAAAAGTTCCTTTTCAACATTACCTGCCTTTTCAACTCATTTTTAGTAGGAATGTGTCCCCATCGTTGAAAGATCCAGAGTTATAAAAACATCCCTCTCTTTCTATATCCACAACCACTTTCATGTGCTTCAACCGAGCTTCTTATACTTCCAATATTTTTTCCATAATTTTATATATAAACAAACATACTCACAGATTTTCCTTCTTTTTTAAATGTTAAGACAGCATATTATTTATACTATTTTCTGTATAATTTTTTTCTACTAAGTAAATGCCAGATGACTTTTAGTAGGTTAGACATAGAAAATTACCTCATTTTAGGCCAACATTAAATGACTGGAATTTATTGTTTAACTTTGATAGATGGCTACAGGCAGGTCTTCCTGAGGTCTCTTTCTTTATGACTGTATACCATTGTATCAGGAACTTATTTCATGCATCTTCTTACTGAGGGACGGTTGTGTTGCTCTAGTCATTTGTACGTGCAGTGAATTTAGAAATGGATGACACTTTAATCAGGTCTGTGCACATCTATCTACATATCTCTAAGGATACATATCTGGAGGTTCATTTACTGGGTCAAATAGTTTACTCTATCTGTAGTCTTGGCTCGGGTCGCCAAATTTCCCTCCATATGGATTGTATTTTTCCATTGTTCATCATCAGAATATATTATAAAGTGTTTAGATACACCACAATCCCCTAGGTATCACTTAGTAATTCAAATATGGTTTTTAGTTTTCCAATTTTTTTTTTTATTGGAGATGAGATACTGAGTAGCCTCTCTCATACTTAAGAGCAGTTTGTAGAATTCAGGTAGCCGAAATTGCCACGATGTCCACGTCTTCCCCTTGTGGAGAGCTGCCTGGCTGGCTGGCAGGTCATGATTGCTTGCCTCAATGCTCGTTTCATTATTTCCCACTGTCTTCAGCATCGATGCCTTTTATACAGGTCAGCCATAAAGAAATAGTTTCCCTTTCAAATAACAAGGCAAAGACCGCAGACCAGCGTTTTAAAACTACTTTGGCAAACTCCCTCCTTTTCCAAAGGTAAAGTGTTACTCGTTGTTCTACTACAGTAATCATCCACGCGCACATCATGAGCAGTGAATGCAAAGTAGCTAAGTAAACCAGTTGCTTATTATCATTTTTGGTAAAAATTTGGAGCCATCTCCAAGAATATATACACACAGCGAAAATGTATATACATATATGTGTATATGTGTGCTTATTAATACAAAGTGTCTTCTTAAAAGAGATCTAATTGTGTGACCTATTTGAGAAGGTGGCCTGCAGCACTTTAACATTCTGTTCCTAAAGAGTTAAGCATCATTTTGTAATAGCTAAAAATTTCTGTAATGAAGAATTCACATTTGAAACAGCCTGGACTGCTCCTTGTAATAGCTAGATACTGCTGAGGTTGCCCAGTCATGTGATAAGGGCCTAGAAGAGACCCTCTAGAGCTCTGCAGACCCTCTAAGGTTTACCCTGTAGAAGCGACAGTTTGCAACACACTTTCCAATGATAAGAAATAACACTTTGGAATCACTTCTACACTCATACATTATTTAAAAATGCTACATCGCAATCAATTGGAAGGTCATGTTCAGAATATTTATGTAGGCCACACAGTACAAGAAGGTCCCAGTTAATTCACACAGTTTTGCTGCAGTATTACCGGAATTACCAATAAGCATTTTTCTGATAGAGATTTTAGAGGATTTCCGCAAAGTGCCCAGCAGCAAAGCAAACAAATGGTCATCCCATCCAAGCACCTGGAATCAGGTCTGACCTTCGGTGTAAATGCCTCTGACCCCTTTTCTCAGCCTCAGTTTATCTCCCATTTCTGATGATCAATGCTGAATTCAGTAGACACGCAGAAGTCTTCCCTTGAAATCCTCTGGGCAGAAGGTAGCTGACTCAAACGTGGCAACCCCTTGTTTTTCCAGTTGGTGAATATGTGAAAGCCTTGGAGTGTGCCAAAGCCTACCTGATGTTCCATCCAGATGATGAGGATGTCCTGGATAACGTAGATTACTATGAGAGCCTGCTGGATGACAGCATTGACCCGGCATCCATCGAGGCTCGAGAGGTGAGACTGGAGTTCCGAAAGAAGGCTTTTTAAACTGTAAATGCATTTCAGGGAGAACCGACTAAAAACAAACACACAAGCAAGCAACAACAATAAACACTGTACTTGAGGACCCATAGAGATTTAGCATCTGTTCCAGATTTTAATTCTTTAAAATTTGGTCCATGCTAGGAACATATATTTGTCATAGGCGCGCTATCTTGTGAAAACCTGCTGCCCAGGGGACCGTGTTTGCTACTAGGATCTTTATGCTAGCTCCTTGGCCATTATAATGAAAAGTTCCAACTTGCTCATCTATCACGTCTCTTGGATGTTTTTTTTTTAAATACAAATCCTTCTTCTCTCTAGGACTTAGCAGCATTTTTCAAACGTCATAAACTTGAATCTGAACTGATCAACTCAGCTGCAGAGGGCGTGGGATTTTTATATTCTGAACCGGTAAGAACAAAATGAGAGGATGATGTGCTATTAAAAAAATCTCCTTGATGGATATTTAAATATTAATGCCCCGCCCACATTAATTGGAGAGGCTAATAACTTCCCTAAGTTAATAACAGACGGAGAGAAGCCTTCACGTTATACATGTGGGGAACTTTAAATGACAGATTCCCAGGTGCTGAGGTCTAAAGTCAAATGCAAATATTTGGTGTGTGATTCAATTGTTTCAGTATTGCTTTATTTTCCTAGCTTTTGCATTTAAGATGTTAATATTTTTAATGCGCGTTGTCCTTTAAACAACATGGCACACCTTCAGAAGGCACTGGCTGGGTCAGCCTTTCTCTACTTCCCACGTTGTCCCCCGGGTCACCCTGTGAAGTGACGCCCTTTGCAGGCCTCGTCCACGCTGTAGATTAATGCATGTTCTTGTTCTAACTTAATCGTAATAGCATGTTGTTGAGAACTAAAAGTATTTCAGCTACGTCAATGGAATGTGTGACTTACTCTCTTTGAGTTTTTATTTTATTTTATTTATTCTAATTATTTCTAATTTCTTTCAAGGGTACATAGTAAAGGGAGCATTTTTACTGAAATAATAAACAAACAAATAAATTAATTCCAAGAGTGGACTAACTTTGCATGAAAAATACAAGGACTAAAAGTTCTTGAATTCTAACTGTTTTCCTAAGGGAGTGTTTCTGATCCCTTCATTGCTTCTAGTGACATATGAAAGCACCAGTGTACCAAACTTACAGGAGGAAGAGTGCCTGCACGACTCATATATATTAATTGTCAGTTGTTATGTCATTGCTATTCTAACTTCTATTCTTCTGATGGCCCATTTAAAGTATTGTCTCCTTTTCCCTTAGCATTATTTTTCATCTTTGAGTTACCTAGAGTATAGGTTTTTCTACTTATCTATTGATTACTGAATATTTTATGCACTATTCATGTTAATATGTTGAGGAAATGATTAATTGTAGGTTTTAAAAATTTGCTCTTAATTATGGCTTATTGTCACTGGAATATTTTTTAAAATTAGGTTATCGTAAGATAATATTTCTGGTGTAACACTTGCAATATATTTGTTCCTACTTATTATTTTGAAAAAAAATCATGTTTTCCCAAGAGATACCAGAATCTGACACCTTCTTTATGGATCTTTACAGATAATTAATCCAGCTTGGTTTCTTTGTTCAAATTTTATTCATGATCCACAAAGCACTTGCACTGAAGGATCTTTGAAGCCCTTTCTGTTACAATCTGGAAGAGAAGAACCAAGACCCTCATTAAATCCACAGGGTCTTTCAATTCATTCGTTATCCATGGTGCCTTTGCCAAAATTGCACCAGCGTTTTCTTTATCGATACACAGTGCAAGTTTCTGAATATTTCAGACCCTCTAAGTATTATATTAGGAGGATGTTAAAATTTTGTATTCTTATAAATGACGTTTTAGTAATAAAATTTATACCTTTTTTCTCAACTGAAAACAGAATTACTGGGTCAGTTACGGAGGACGGCAGGATGAGAACCGGTAAGTCTTCCACTTGGGAAGCAGGCTACAGTGAGATGAAGCGCTCAGAGGCAGAAGTGTGCAAGGAACCGAACCCCAGCAGATTAGAGAACGTGCTTTGCATTGCACGTTAGGAACTGTGTCCTGGTCCCAGCTTGCCCACTCACTTCTTAAGGTTTTCAGTGATTACTTGTCTAAAAATCTGTCTAAAAATTTTTTTTTTCCTTAAATGAAGGAGCTAGCCCAGGAGTTCTCCAAATGTTAACTTCCTGTGTAATCACAGGAAGGGATTTTTATTAACACATTTCCTGAAATTTGATTTTTAAATGGTTTTTATTCTTTGAGAATTTCACATGACATATTTTGATCATACCCAAAATTTGCTCTTTGATGGTAAATTCTCTTACTATAGTCATTTGAAATCAAAGGTTTCTGCATAGTGAACTATGTGCTATTGCTAAGCAACTCAAAACTAAGAGAACTCGTTGTAAATATAATTGAAGTTGACCCACACGTTTCTAAATGACTCAGGCTTATCACATGTGAGTGGCTTGTTTGTTTGTGATCACGCAATCCGCTCAACCTATTTTCAAACTGAGAAAGTTCATGCCAATGCAAGGGACCCCTGTCAATGGAAAGTACTTGCTTATGGCGCAGTAAACTGGAGTATTCAGGTCCTGCTATGATTCTTGCAGTCAGCCAGCCCTCAGGTGACATAAAATAATTAGAAGAGAGTCAGAGAGGTATAAGAGAGTTTGGATGTGCCCGGTCTGTGCAGGCTGAAAGGCTATCTGTTCTCACTTGTGTATTTGCAAAGCTTGACACAAACTGTGTCTTTCTCCTCAGAATAGTCAAGAACCAACTATTACATTAGGACATGGTCTGTTCCCCCACTGGAGCATTATTCAGTGATGCAGTCCATGTTCAAGACACAGTATAACATGGAGATTTATGAAGGTGCACACAATCATTTTTTTTCCTGTTCTTTGGGACAATAGATGGATATGAAGGGAGTGAAATTATAGCTGAAGATAATTGGAATAAAAGTTGCAAAGAAGATTTAGAGAGAGACACAGCATCCCGAGGAAGCTGAGAAACCCACACAAAGGCATGGGCAGAAAATTTGCTTTAGAAAGACAGGTGACTGGTAAACAATTCAGAATCCATGCCTACGTAGATACAGTATTCTTTGCCTTTGGACATTTTTATTTAATGGGAAATTGCAGTCTCTATTTTTTTTTTTTTTTTTTTTTTTTTTTTTTTTTTTTTTTTTGGATAAACAGGATCCCTTCAGGAGTGAACGTGGAGAGGGCAGAAGTTTATGGATTGTCTATGGGGAAGAAGTCACCACCCAAGATAGGTCGAGACCTAAGAGAAGGTAAGTATCTGCAAGTCTTTTTGGGAGGATCGTGTGATGGGGGAAATACTTAAAGAGATCGGGGTCGCATGCAGTTCTCTTTAACATTAAGAATACATGCGCCAATGTCTGAAATCAACACTTAAACACAAAAATTGCCTCAGATCTGTATATCACTGACAATATGTTCCCAAGTACTCCCCCTATCACTTGAATTAGACAGGGACTCTGTGCTCTTCCCCACACTCAGCTGAGTCCTTGAGGGTGAGAGGGGCCAGTGGACTTCCTTCTGTTGCCCAGCCAGTTAGTGCGCGCTGGATAGTGTGGCATAGACCACATATCCACGGATCTTGGAGAAGACACAGGACATGTGAGATAATGGGTTACTTCAACTAAGACACTTGAATAATACAGATTTGGGCAGGGCTTTGAGGAGAATGATATGGTAGAAATTTAATGCAGGGCCTTATGCATGCTGGGTAAGTAGCTCACTACTGACCTACAGCACTAGTCTAAAGATACTTCAGGCTGATTCTGTAGGGGTGTGCAGAGAGCCGTTCTAGTGGTTAAGACAAGTGGGGAAAAAACATAGAGATGAGAACAGATGTTATATGCCTGGTGACATAAGAATAGAATTAGTGGAATTACAGAGCACTGCCCAAAGCAGTTTTGACATAGAGTCAAGCATTGTTATAATAACACGCCATTAGCAAGAGTACTGTTGACACTATTAGTGGCACTTCTTAATAGCCATTATTATTTGCATATATAATTTTCAAGCAAAGTTATGTAACCTTCATTTTACTAGTTGCAGTTTCTCACAAGAGTGGATTTAGTCATTTCTCCAGTGTCCCACAACACATGACATCAGGCAAGCACTTGAACCTGACAGTCATTCTCAGACCCTGATTATTATGTTTTTCCTATACCGTTTGCATTGATAACAAACAGTTCTTCACAAAATATGACCTAAAGTATGAGCTGTACAGACAAAACACAGGTATAAGTACCCATGAGGATTAGTCTCAAAACTGGCCCCATCTTAAAGGATATCAGAATCCAAGGATGCTCAGAGTGCCAAGGATGGCACAGGGCTGTCAGATCACCTATGCAGCTTCCTGCATCCCTCAGTCACCTGTCAATTACTTACAATTCCCAAGACAACGTGCTATGTGTACATTTATAATACTGTGTATGGTACAGTATATTATTTAGGGAACAAGGACAAGAAAACGTGGCTGTGTGTATTAGGTGCAGGTGTAGCTTTGTTTTAGTGTTTCCAGTCACAAGTTTTGTTGAGAAACTATGAGTATGGAGCTTCACATTGATGTTCCCCACTGTAAGATAAGAGACCAAAGCGCATGCACCGAAGAACCTGGCCATCTGTCCCCAGGAGAGCTGCCCATCCCTGGCTGATCGGAAGCTTCTGGAGCTCTCTGGTCTTGGGTTTCCCAGTCCTTTCCTTCCTGTGTTGCCAAGTTGGCTGGAAACAGTAAACTGGATGATACTCTCACCCATCCTAACCTAGACCTCATCAGTGTGTAGCCTGAGACCTTTTAGTCAGCCAGAGTTCACATTCTTTTTTTTTTTAAAGCCAAGAAGCCACCCAGGAATCACTTCTCAGTGCACCAGCTCTTTGATGAAAATGTTTTTTTCAAAGCCCAGGGCACTTATCAAAACAGGCAGATATCAAAGCTTGTTTTCTCTTTCCAGCTACCAGGGAATCTGATGTCTAGTAACTGACTAAGGTTAGCAGGAAGGGTAGGGTGGGAAATCTATGCAATGATTGGCTGATTATCCAAATCTACCACTTCTATCACTCTCTTCATGGAACTAGCAAATTGATTTTAGGACGCACTATGGAGACCTACCAGTATGAAGGAGAAAAAAATAAAAATGAAACCACGCCCCTTTTCCTGTTGTACTTTTTCAATCAAGACAGAATATTTCCGTGAGTGGAATGCACGGGTGCGATCCGCCGCTGCCACCAAACAGACCTCCAGCAACCAGCAACGGGATGCTGTAGATTCAGTTCTGCCATTCTGTACCTGGAGAAAGGATCAGATCGCAAAGGACTTGCTGTCCTTTCCTTTTCACATTCATGTATGCTGATTGACCTCCTCCCTGACCGGGTTCAAATGAGGCCCCCCCCCATGATCCTTTGGGGATTTTTATAAATTTGACATATGTGAACAGAGAACCCAGAAACATGCTTAGCAGTTTGTTATAAAAGGTATAACACAAGATATAAATGAACAGCCAGATGAAGTGTACACAGGACAAGGTATGGGATAACCAGGGCACAGGTCTTCCTTGTACTCTGTGTGTACACTGCCCTCCCAGCGCCTCGACTGCAAGCTTATATAACCCTGGTGTTGTTACAGAGACTGATTTCCACCTCCTCCATCCCCCAAAGTGCAGCCTGTAATCCTCTAGGCACTGGCCCTTCTGGGACGAGACCCACTCTTAGTCCATTCAAGAGATATGCCGCAAGGCACTTTGTTAGCAGAAGCTCAGGTGTGATTTTTATACAGACTGTGGGTGATAGAACATACTTCGATTTTTAGGGAAACTGCTAGTGTTTTCAGTGGTGCTGAGCTAGGCACTGGTAACAAAATACAAACGCATTTCTCATCGTACCCTCAGTGCCCTCAGACACTTGAATAGGATCCAAAGTGAGACGATTGGTAATCTATAAAATTATGAGGCCCAGAACACTTAGTTGTGTGGCTTGGCAGAAAACAGATGCCAAGAGGGCAAGACAGGAGGCACGTGCCATAAAATAGTCTGTCATCTACTCAAGTTAGTGTTAAATAATGTTCACCAAGGATGGCTCTTCAGCACCAAGATGGCAGCCACTAGGGACCACCTTTCAAACTAACTCCAATTTAAGAAACATTAATGACTGCTCACTGAAGACACCTCATTTTAAACTCATTTTTAACATCCATTTCCCAAAGACCATACTCTCTAATGATTCCAGAGTCACTGGGGACAAGGTAGAAATAACGATGAGCTTGCTCTCTGAAGGCTTGTTTTCAGGGTGTGTCATAATAGAAAACACACTATGAAAATGGCACTCCTTGGTCTCTCTATGGCCCCCAGTCATTATCTGTGAAGGAAGGTGGTAACTCTTCAGGAAATGATAAATGTGATATCCTTTTAAATCCCTAAAGGGTTGCCCTCATGGAAAAGTTCATTAGCTTCTACCCCACCTCTTGCCTTGTGAGAGGTGATATTTATGAGACTACCATTGCTCTGGCCATGAAGCACAAGCAGGGAGCGCAAAGGCTCACTTCCCTAAATGATCTCTGTTGCAACCAGGACTCCAAGCCAGGCACATACTTTATGAATGAGAGAAGACCTCAGTTGTTTAACTAGGCCTCCCTGCACAGTGGTTAAAAGTTGGCTGCAGCCATCAAACCAGATCCCAGGAACCACAACCGATTAGACCACATTTTTATTTTTATTTTTATTTTCACATTCTCCTCTGTCTGGTGTGCTACCAGAAGTCATCTTTGGATTGATTGCAACTTCATGAATGGCAAGCTTCCTTTTTTTTTCTTTGTTTTGTTCATGCTTTTAAGTGTGATAAATTTCTGTTCAAAACTCTGTACATTCTGTGGTAATTAACTAGCTCACGAAAAGCATATTTCAAGTACCAATTTTTCCAGTCTCTGAAGTTCTATATATTTAAGACTTCATGTGCCACTTTGACTGTTACTTGCCTCAGTGGTGGGGGTACTGCCAATATCTCAAATCCCTCTTCTAAATATACTCTATTAAGGCAAACTTATTAATATTTATACCAGATTCTAATATAGTGTTCTAGGCACAGCTAACTAAATCAGGAATAGTGATAACAGCAACACACACTTATGCAATGAAGGAGTGGAAGGGTTTTTTCCCAATTGTTTTAGCATAGTAATATTAAAATTCACATTTTAAGAATAACCTTGTTATACTTAAGTAAATTACTTCAAGCTAGAAAATAGTGAACACTTGACAAATTACAAACCAATCTAGTTCAGTAAACTCTGTGTTCTATTTCTATTTGAATTTCATATTGGCAAATGTTTTTCTGTGAATCTGCTATTATCTTGTCTTTGTAGCTAAGGGAGTATTTTTTAAATTTCTAAGTTAGAGTAAATATGCAGTTTTCTGAGCTTAAAGGAATCTTCCTCAATTTGACTAGGAATTTGAACTGGTTATGTAGATTGGAATACCTTTTCTAAACTATATGAAGAAGGCCTATGAGGGGGCAGTTACTATTTCTGTTTTATCTAGTTTTATCTGCTTAAGACAATAGGCAGTTGTTTTCGCATCATTTCTGTGGGTCTGAATCTAGAGACAGTGTGGATACAGCCATTTTCATTCACTGTCTCTCACAAAGCTTATGCCAACAGCTCTGCTGGCTGAGGCTGGCTGCCATCTCAGTTAGGGTTTCTGTCGCGGTGATTAAACACCATGACTAAAGGCAACTTCTGGAGAAACACCTTTACTTCTGCTTGTAGTTCCACATCGTAGTTCCACATCATGGAAGGGAGGTGGGGCAGGGACTCAAGAGCAGGGTGTGGGGAATCTTTCCACCAGCAGAGTATCCAATCGTAGGAGGCAAGAGGGCAGTTCAGCTCAGCAAAACTAAGCAGCCAGTGTTGACTCAAACTTTGGGGGACTGACCCCTGAGTCGTTTATTTTAGGTATATTTTTAGGCACAGCTTAGTGTGGTGGAAACTTTGTTGGTGAGAATTCATTCATTCCCATGTGCACATCAAAGCAGACACAAATCTCCTCAAAGAACAAAGTAAGGTAAATAAAGATCAAATGTGACTGCATTGAAAATCTTCATACATGTGGCACCTTCCATAAAGATGGATTCTATAGATTGAGTGTAGATGACACTGTGTATAAAAATAGATTCTATAGGTTGACTGAGAAAAACAAGCTATGATAAGGGTCTAGGAGTGGATCTGGTATCTTCTCCCATCACCAGCAAGTGCAAAGGTCAGCAGGCTTTCAACCGTGGCATGCCACATCTTAGCCTTCTGGGCAGATAACAGGATATGCCTTCCTTCCTTTGAAGGAGCAATCCCGTGTGCTGTTAATTCCGGATTCGCCTGGTGCTTCTCTTTGAGCACAAGGACCTTATGCCTCCTACAGCAAGGCAGAAAGCTGTAGGAAGGAAGAACCTGAAACAGAAGCCATGGTAGAGTGGTACTTACTGACTTGCTCGCCATAGTGTACTCAGACTGCTCTCTCACAGCACTCAGGACAACCAGCCCTGGGGTAGCATTGCCCACAGCGAGCTGGATTATCCCGCCCCCAATCATCAGTCAAGAAAACACATCAAGGTTTGCCCACAGACCAATCTGCTAGAAGCATTTTCTCAATTGAAGAACCCTTTCCTATAATGGCTGGGACTTTGTTCCCTGCCATATCCAAGCTCATAGAGCCACATGCCAAGTCAACGCGCACAAACTAAAATGACAATGGACTGGATTAGTGAGGCAGGGAGAAGCCACAGTCTCCTATAAGATAACTACAGCCTGACATTGCCCCCTCCCCCTGCCTGGCTTTGTTGTATTCCGCCAATAAGAAACCTTTACCACACCATGTTCATACCTGTGGGAAGCAGGCCACACAAGGGTAGGAATTTAGAAGGCAGCAAGGAGTATCTTAGGGTTGGTCTGTCTGTCAGAGGAAGGAAAAAAAAAGATGAGAGGAAAAGAACACAGAGGAGAAGAGATGTGGTGGAGGGGAGGAATTGTGATGTAAGACAAACTCCTACATAGTATATAAGTGCCTGGGAAACTCATAAAGCCTAGTCACACACTTGGAGTTTCAAGCGGTCTTTAGAGTCTATCCAATTCACTATTTCAGAACTGTTCAGTATAACACATTTTAAGAAACATCAAATTATAAAAGAAGACAACTTATTTTTCTACTTATCCAAAATGTATGATACTGAAAACTGTATGATTTAGTCTCAGAATCCAAGAAAGTCTACATTTATAAATTTTGGTAATAATTTTTAAAATTAAAGGAAGCAATGATGAGGTCATCTGAATGGCCATCTGTTAGCTGAGTCCTGCGGTAGATATGTGTCTTAATGGGGACACCTAAGGTCAATTCACGCTGATTGCGTGACTGAATGATTGAAGATTAACAAGAATTCCAATTGGTAAGCTTATAAATAATGAGACAAGGCCAGATTAAAGGCTAAAATCTACCACACACACTAAAATTTCATAGTAGTTTCAATATACAAAAAAAAAAAAAAAAAAAAAAAAAAAAAAAAAAAAAAAAAGTGACAAAACCACAGCAAGCTACTGAAAGAAATGCTAGTCCCAAAGGGTCTCATCCTGTCCATTTGGGGGAATGTTCATGTAGAGTCTAGTCTTTTATTTTAAGCAAAATAATATCAACCTTTTAAATTAATATTGCTGATTTAGCCACAGTGCCTTTTACATTTCTGCTTCCCTTCAGTTTCATAGTTTTTGGCACTAAGCTATATGAAACATAGATGTAGATGATATAGACATAGCTTCATGGTTACACATGCAGAAGAAAAATCGCATCAAAGATAACTTGTCAGCACTGGCACTCATGCAAGAATATCGGCTCTGACAAATAGCTATGCACTGCTCCAGACTGATAAACTCTACCTCTTCCTTTCGGTGTTCCATTAGTCATGTCTGTGGTGAAACTCGGATCCAAGCCAGGCTAACAAATAGTGTTATTCCCTAGTTTGACTAATCTGCTCATAGTGATAAGGGAAACATCAACTTCTGTGTCCCCTCTTCCTTCAGTGGAAATCTTTTCCCTCCCATGACAGTGCCCTTGGCCTGTCTGTGCTGTCCGTAGCTGGCCTTCCTTGGGGAGCTGTGGTACCTTCAGGAATTTATCAGGTTCTTACATTCATGTCTGTAATAGGGGAAGGAATTGTTTTCTTTCTTTGTTCAATTTCTGCTTCAGTCTCTGCTCCAGTTTTATCACCAATGGAGGCTGCGTTCCTCCATCCCACTCACTCTCCAAGGAGCCTATGTGGGGCTAGTATTTCCAAATGGTACAGGAAACCCTCAAGTGAAGAAAACCAATTGCCCTAAATGCAAGAGTACATTGTCCACTAACTGTGTTGGGGAGGAAGCCAGGGGGGTGTTGGAAGCCCTGGAGTCTGAGTCCCGTGTGGAAGAAATCTGGACACCAGATCTGGAGCATGCATGCTGCAGTCAGAGAGGGGGAATGGGCATCAAGAAGTTGCCTGTGACGCTGTCTCAGAACTACAAATGAGAGACCATGAAGAAGGGCATCTTCCCGGAGGAGATGCTAAGACACATGGAATTCTGCTTTCTAGGATCACCCAGAGTCAAACAAGAAACAAACAGCTTGACCGCTGCACGTACAATGCTTTGTAACACTGCGGGGAGAGCTGGTGTTCAGATCTGCCTTTCCCCTCCACCTGCATTGTGCTTGTTGAATGAAGGGGAGAAAAAAAAAGGGGGGCTGAAGAGATGGCTCAGAGGTTAAGAGCACTGTGTGTTCTTCCAAAGGTCCTGAGTTCAATTCAGCAACCACATGGTGCCGGACAACCATTTATAATGAGATCTTGTGCCCTCTTCTGGCCTGCAAACATACATGGGGGCAGACTACTCTATAAATAATAAATTAAATTAAAAAAAAAAAAAAAAAGAAGAGAGAGATAAAGGGAGGATGTGACTATTTCTAAGGGGTTGAGCTTTTTATTATAGATATAAGGAAGGGCACAGACACAAGGCAGAGGCATCTGGGAGAATCCAGAGTGAACATGACCAGCGAACTGAACTGGATACGGGAGAAGAAGCTGGGTAGGGGTGGAGAGCCCAAAGCCAAAAGGAGGATGGAATGACTAAGTGTGGCAGCCAAAAGGCCACAACCAGGGGCGGAGGCGGGGGGCGGGTTGGCGCGGGGGTGGTGGTGATGGTGGTATGCCAGGTACTAGAGGCTGAAATCTGAGACTTTACAGGGTCTTCTATCTGTGTTGATATGTTAATAAGCACCCCAGTTAGCAGTTTGTCCCTGGGTTTGAGACCCCAAACATTTACCAAGCTTTCTACTGTGTCATTTGTCTTGTGCCCCTGCGTCCCTATGGAGACTACAACTTCTGTGCTATCTATTGCAAACTGCTGGGTTTTCTGTGCCTCTTCCTAGAGGGTGAGAGTGGCAGGGGAAACACTGTCCTTTGTCCCCGCCCCCCCCCCCAGGTGGCCCTCTGCTCTATGAGAACATCACCTTCGTCTACAACTCCGAACAGCTGAACGGGACTCAGCGGGTTCTCCTGGATAATGTGCTGTCAGAAGAGCAATGCCGGGAGCTGCACAGCGTGGCCAGTGTGAGGACTGGAGATGGGGGGTGGGGGGAGGGGGGTCGGGGGATGGGAGGGACGGGGACGGACTCTTAATGCTATTCTGTCTTGACTCTGCTGGCCATGGCCTGGAGGAGAAGAGACCCTTTGTCAGTCTAGCTTTTGCCTGGAAGGCAGTGTCCTGGAGGGGGGCAGGCCCCCCATGCCAGAGTGTCCTGAGCCCGGAGGGCAGCATTTGGACATTAAGCTTAATTTCACTTAGGCTGAAGAGAGGAATGGTGGAGGTGCCTCACAGCTTTGGGGTTGGAATGATCTGAAACTCCCACTGGCTGAATTCTTAGGAGACTAGCGGTACAGCATGTGACCTGCCTAGCATAAAAGTCACTGGAGAAATCCCTTTATTTTAACCAGATATTAGCCAGAATGTGAATAGTTTATATTATGTGCCTATAAAAAAAGTAGTATTTTATATTGAAAAATGGATCAAAGAAAAATAGCCTCTCACTAATTAGAATTGGTTATGCCTGGACCATGGGATTAAATGGTGCTGTGTGATGGACTGGGCCTGGTGGATTCTTACTTGTCACTAATAGAGCGTTTTAATTCATTTTATCCTCAGGGAATCATGCTGGTTGGTGATGGGTACCGAGGGAAAACGTCACCGCATACACCCAATGAGAAGTTTGAAGGAGCAACTGTCTTGAAAGCACTCAAAGTAATTTCTTTGCTTCCACTAAGTTTGGTTTCCTAGGGGATGGCAGAGGGTTCAGAAGAGAGCGAGTGAGAAATGGAAGCTTGGTTGGTGGTTTTGTCCTTCGCCTCGGTGCCGAGGGTCCGTTCTCAGCCCGTGGCTCGCCATTGAACTCCACTGACAGCCGTTTCGCTGATTCAGATGACCACTTCCTTCTGGCATCCGTTTACCAAGCTTCATGTTTCTCAAGTTTGTATCTCACCAAGAACTGTGCGACCGCGCTCCGCAAGGAGCTCGTGAGCTGAAGGCGCCATCACTCCAAGATCAGTAACGCTTCTCTTCTCAGGAAGTCTTGTTAGAGAGGAATGAGGAATGCATCATGGGAGACAGAAAGAGAGAACAGTTAGCTTGCTGTACTCTCCCTCTGTGATTAGGAAGAGCCGCTTCGGTGGCTCCCTGTTCTATCTGAACCCACAAGCACATGGTATTTATTATCCCTGGGAGTTGGTGCAGAGCCGGCCAGTCTGTATTCTCTTAATGAAACCTACAGCCTCTTTGTCTCAAGCCCTCCAGTCAACCCCATGACCTCTAATGTCCTTGGCTTTTCTGGTTTTGCTTCTTTCAGTTTGGTTATGAAGGCCGAGTGCCGCTCAAGAGCGCCCGTCTGTTCTATGACATCAGCGAGAAGGCTCGGAAGATTGTAGAGTCCTACTTCATGCTGAACTCAACCCTGTATTTTTCCTATACACACATGGTCTGCAGAACAGCCCTGTCTGGTAGGTTTCCAGAACCTGAACTTGTCCCCTTCCTCCCAGAATGCCACAGCAAAGAAAAGAACGCACAGCACGTTCTGGAGTGATAACTTCCGAGAATGCCATCTGTCTAAAACAGCGAAGATATACTAGCTCTTTTTCTCCATTTTGACTGCTGATGTTCTGGAAGACTCTCATTCTGTACACATTTCTGTCCATTTCTCATAATTGCTAAGATGTGCAGGAAAAAAAAATGCTTTCTTTGCTCTGGGTCCCAGGAAGCTGGAAACTACAGTTGCGTGGAGTGGAGATGCAGATAGTAACGGGCTCCCACTAAAGAGTATTCTGAGAGGCAGGTGCCCATCACTGCTGCTTGTTGCCTTTTTCTTTTCTTTTCTTTGTTTTTTTTTGTTTTTTTTTTTTTTTTTTTTTTTTTTTTTTTTTGGTTTGCTCTTCACTTGCCTCAATGGGAGTGAAGAGAAATATATATGTCAGGCCCTTTATACTCATGAAGAGTGAGTCAGAACCTTTAGTTTACATCTGCACCTTCTTCCTTGAACTTTTGTTACCCAGCATACACCACAACTCATAACATGAGTGGGATTTACTCAGGTGTGTGTGTGTGTCTGTGTGTGTGTGTGTGTGTGTGTGTGTATTCCGTATTTATAGATAAAAAGATGGGTGTGGCTTGTCCAAAAGTTCATATCAAGTCCCTCAGCTGCTGGGTTTTTTATTTTATTTAATCAATTTATTCAGATTACGTCTCAATTGTTATGACCTCATTTGTACCCTCCCATTCTTCCCTCCCTCCCTCCCTCCCTCCCTCCCTCCCTCTTTCACCCTATTCCCCTCCCCTAGGTCTGTGACAGACAGGGACCTCCTCTCTCACCGTGTGGTCACAGCCTATCAAGTCTCATCTTGGTATCAGCTGCTGTTTTTATAGAATCCCATTGCCTTCTGCCTCTCCACCTTTACAAGGGACAGTCAGGGACCGAAGATGACGGTAACATGGTGCGGCGTCCACGTCTCGCACGTCACGGTGCTCCTGCTCTCCTCACTCTCCATCATGCTCACTCTCACTCTCCTCTGCTCCTTCCCCTGGCAGGCCAGCAGGATAGAAGAAGTGACCTCAGCCATCCCATCCATGCCGACAACTGCCTGCTGGATCCAGAGGCCAACGAGTGCTGGAAGGAGCCTCCTGCGTACACTTTCCGGGATTATAGGTAGGGCTGCTTCGGAGCAGGTGTTTGTGGGATGTGGGGAGCTGCTTTGGTCAGCTTGTTTCCTTGTCCATCTCTGGGAAGCCAAGCTCTCTGGGAGTTAGATGGAGCAACAGCCAGGACCAAGAAGGAGGCATCTCATTTTTATCTTAAGCATCATGTACATTTTGTCTTTTAATTTAAATAATTTATTTATTTGGCTTTTTCAAGACAGGGTTTTCTCTGCGTAGCCTTGGCTGTCCTAGACTCACTTCGTAGACCAGGCTGGCCTCGAATTCATATTGATCCACCTGCCTCTGCCTCCCGAGTGCTAGGATTAATAGCATGAGCCACCATGCCCAGCTCATTCTGCTTTTTTTTTTTTTTTAAAGTTGACAACTCGCTTTATAAATTAGTTTGCTTCATGAAGGCATGCCATCTTGCATGTGTTTCGCACTCTAAGAGCACAAGGGCATGGCCTCTGGATGTACATAACACGCGATCACATACATGATATTCATACTTACCAAGAACTGCGGCTGTGTTTTTTTCACCAAGCAAATGAAAGTCTGGGGAAGGACTCTTATCTTTAAGGGGCTGGCCACTGTGAGTTTGACCATGCACCAGTGAGTATATGGGCAACACAAGTTGGACTTGATTTTCGTTTTTTGTCTTTGTTTTTCTTCTCTTAGGAGGGTGGGCGTCATGAAGGGGAGCACCTGCCAGGACCGGGAAATGAGTGTGATCAGGTTGCATGATGTGAAATTCTCAAATAATCAATAAAAAATATTACATTGGGAAAAAGAAAAGAAACTAGAAACTCAAAGGGGAATACTGTTGTATACATGAGGAGATAGATGTGTTCGTGCTTGAAGAAAAGATGTCCTACTGTCACGAATTATATTTAATAACAGAGCAGTTGTTGCTATATTTTATCTTATTCAAAACATTTAGTGGGCAGTCCCTATCTTCACGGCCAGGCGAGGTCACAAGGAATTCATTACCTAAGCTAAAGAAAGAAAAGACCATCCCCTGGAGGGACTTTTATATGTGGGAAGGAGAGAATTACAAGCAATGTGCATGGGTTTAGAGGGCTATCTGAAATAAAGCCTCATTAGTTATTGGCAGTGCAAAGTGAGCTTTGAAATGAGGCTAAAACCACATGAAAACGCAATAAACACACATCAGGCATATAATCCTGACTATCCCTGAGTTTACGTTCAGGGGTTTGGAGGGTCAAACCGTTCAGGCTGGTCCCTTCATCACGAGTCTTCCACATTTTCCTGTGACGCTGGTCATTTGAATTTTGTCGTATTGTCATTTGAATGCCCCCCCCCTCTTCTTTACAGCGCTCTCCTGTACATGAATGATGACTTTGAAGGAGGAGAATTCATCTTCACCGAAATGGATGCTAAAACGGTGACTGTGAGTAAGCCTCTTCCTCAAAAGTGATTTCGTATTCTTCCTTCAGTATCTCCATCTTCCCAAGAGCTTGCAGACTGTTGCATTTCAAATGCCTCTAGGCTCAAGGATCCAGGAAACAAATAGGGTTCCGGTGGCTTATAGCTAATAAAAATACTAAGCATAAGTCATTAGTTCATTGAGCAATAGGGACTTTTAAGGACTTGATCACAATTGTATAAATAGCGTTAGACTTGGAATCAAAGCCTGGAGGCTCTGGTGCCCTGGCAAGAAATCCTACAGGAACGTTCAAACATCAGTTCCTAAGTCACCCACGGCCAGGGCAAGTCCATGGCTTCCAGTAGCCACCATGCCTAGATGGAGCACCAGCTTCCAAATGTGTACATGTGTGCATGCAAATTTGTATATGCAATTAGTATAAGCCATGAACTTTTACCTCCAAATGCATATGCATACTCGCAAATAGTTAAACCAAAAGTCACAGTCAACCGTTTTAATTCGCATTCAAACTAATGCCTTCAGAAACCAGCCTCCTTACCACTCACAGGCAATATGGGTTGGCTCTGTTGGTCCTTAAGCCAAAGATTAAACACCCTGTAAGAACACTAAATCTCAAAATGAAGAACTTGTGAGTTATAAATTGACTGTGAGGCCTTTTTTTTTTCCTGCAAAATCTAAGGAGTTGGTACCTATGCATGATGCACTTCCAAGTTTTGGCATTATGTAAGCAATTCTCATGGTTTGTGTGTTCAGTCTTAGCTTGCACATTTTTTCTCAACAGGGAAATATTCATAGGTAGTCATGGAACACTGCAGTGGTATAAGTGAGTGATATCTCAGGCTCTCTATCAGTGGCTTAAAAGGGATTCCTATGAGAATGTGGAAATAGTACCCATAAAGACAGTTATAATTCAAAATATTTCATGAAATTGAATGTAATAATGTATATTCAAACGATATATATATTCACTTTTTGTTTAAAAAGAAAAATAAATCAGTATGTAGTTTGAGGCTTTACACTGAGAAAAATCAAGATTGATGAACTTGGGTGGAATTTAAATCCTTGCAAAGGAGTCTTAACTTTTGGAAGAGCTATGTGCAGAAAACAATTTATTTCCAAACTTCCAAAACATGAAAACTGAAGAAAATCAGACAGGTGGTTGCAGATTTCTTTGCCTTTACTCCATCTAGTGGCCGTATTTGGAAGTGCCCAGTGATTGACGCTGCAGCACCTTGGCACAGTGTAGCTCAGCCCCATTCTTGGTTGAGTGTAAGTTAAGCACTATCTTGCAGCTTCTGCTGCAAAAGCGGGTGATGTTCCCCTTGCACAGCTCCACAGTTCTAATCACCTAGGTGATTAGACCCAGAATCTTCTTCCCTCCACAAAGTGAAAGAAAAGATGTTAAGCTGCTAATGGAAAAGCTCAATACTACTTCACATCCATACATGTAGCAGAGTTTTAGGGCTTTTGTAGATAATTAAAATTATCAGGTAGGGATTCTTAACTTAAAAATGAGGGCTTTTCATCTCCCTCCTTTCCCATAACAAACTTAATCCAATCGTAAGAGGAATGGGAAGGTTTCCTTTCTCCCTTCCCCACACTGGATACTGAAGGACAGAGTTCGGTTCCCAGCACCCACATCCGGTGGCTCATGACTGCCTCAAACCCCAGCTTCCGGGAGCCCCATGTCCTCTTCTGAACTCTGTGGGAACCTGCACACATGTGTACAACCACCACTACCACTACCAAACACACACACACACACACACACACACACACACACACACATACACACACAATTCCTGGGGTTTGTAGTATTGATTTTGCCTACTTCTGGCTTCCCACACACAGTCTCCAGACAAGAGTAAAACTTATGTAGCATCCAAGGACTTTAGGAAACACTCCAGACACAGTCTCAAGAGAGTTAGAAAGAAACAGTCCCTTAGCTGTGGAATGTACCTGTATTTACCCCACCCTTCATGCCACATTGTCCAGGGCCACAGTTGTTCGCTTGCTGCATGTGTCCAAGCCCAATGGGATGAGTAAGCATCCATTTTCCCCAAAGGATACAAAGTGGTCTCTACCCTCCTGCATGCCTGTTGAGACACAGGACCACAGCCTCTAACACTCAGCTGCCTACCCTTGCTCAGCCTTAAGAGTCTCCTGTTAATTTTGCACTGCAGCCCAGGTCCCAAAGCTTGCTGGCTGTTCAGCCTTCTGTTGACTTTTGGGCAAGACAGTACACCGAGAGAACACACAAGCAGGTCACCCTGAGGGATTGGGTAGGTGTTCGGCTGGAGAATTACCAAGGATGACCACGACCTAAGCCAACAATAAAACGTCTCTGGGACCCATCGTATGCTGGTTTCCTTCCAGTTTCATGGGTATTAAAATGAATCTCCGTCTTGAGCATCAAAGAACTGATAGTGCCAAGAGCTGTGGTGGAGCACTGAAGTGGAAGCCCATGCCATGTGATTCCCACGTGCACGGGACGTGCCACACGTGTTGCTTCAGTGCTTTTATTATATAAAGTGAATGTTATTTAGAAACCTTTTATAATGTTGTAGGTAAAAAGTTGACATAATCTGTGTGTTTTTCAACGCGTAAGACTCCATTGTTCTTTGCTTCAAAATTTAACTGAGATAAGTAATTGCACAGAAGGAAATGGTAGAAGGACAGACACATGGTGTAGGAACTGAATGCCTAATTTTTTATTTTGTTGCCAGGCCTCTATAAAGCCGAAATGTGGGCGAATGATCAGCTTCTCATCTGGTGGTGAGAACCCTCACGGGGTGAAGGCAGTCACCAAAGGCCAGCGCTGTGCTGTGGCGCTGTGGTTTACCCTAGACCCTCTATACAGAGAGCTGGTGAGTTTACAGCTGCTGACAAGGCAGCCCAGCTCCCTGGATTGACCACCTTTTAAGGGCCTTTGCTTTATTCCTATCCTGTAGTGAGAGCTGGGGGTAAAAAGAGGGGTTGTGAAGGCACTTTTTACCCAGTTGAGTTTTACCCATGAAGACATTTGCAGAAATAGATCTATTTGTGCACCTTGGTTGTTGCAGGGAATGTTGAGTACTGACCTCACTGACAGACTGTACCACTGGCAGCTAAGGACTGTCTCCTGGTCACCAGAAAGGTTAGGAACGCATCAAAATAGCACTGGCCAGTTTCTGAAGCATACGTGTGAGAGGATAAAGATCATTATTATTTGTAAAGTTATTAAGTTAAGAGTTATACAACTATATTTGAATTGTCTGGGAGACTTACTGTTCCCATTTGTCAAGAGGCCCTAAGTCGAGACCCACAGGCATAATAGAAACTCCAGGGAGAAAAGAGTCGGGCTCCCTTTGGGGAGTAACTTCCAAGTCCTCGCCTTGGTCCACTGGGTTTATCAGCTTGAAAATAGCCCTCAGAACTCCACCGGAGGTCAAGAGACTGATGGCAGAGGTCACTGAAGGTGGACCGGAAGCCAATACAGAAGTCTACTCATGACTTTAGAGTCTACTGAAGAGCTGAGTGCAGATGGAGACATGAAATTCTAGTTTACTCCTTTAAAGATTTGTATGTTGTTTTTGTTGTTGTTGTTGTTGATGATGATGATGGTGACGATGATGATGAGACAGGATCTCTTGGTGTAGAAATGGCTCTCCTGGACTCACTTTGTAGTCCAGGCGGGTTTTGAACTCACAGGGATCCTCCTGCCTCTGCTTCCTGTGTGCTGGGATTAAAGGCGTGCACTAAGCGCAGCTACAGGTGTATCTAATTTTTAGTTACACATGGCTATGTGCTCCTGTGAGTGCAGTGGAGTTTTGATGAGGACGCCTAGCTTCTTGGAGTTAGAGGGAGTCATGTGACATAGCAATTGAGGTCTAACCAACTGCCTTTGCAAGAACCCTGTGCATCTTAAACAAGGTCATCCCCCGAGCCTCTGAAGTTCTAGTCTCAAAAAGATGTCATACATATTTTTCCTTTCAATTTATAAATTGTATCCAGTTGCAGTAGCAGAAGGTTAGAAATATCCCCCTTTCCATCATCAGAAACAGCATTTTTTTCCCACACTCTCAAAGCACTTTCTTCATTACCCGGTGGGTCTTTAGGGTGTAGAGGTGAACAGAAGATAGCCCTGGGCTACAAGGGAGGTCTAGCAGCTAGGAAAGGAATACACTGCCGTAGCATCATAAGTGGGAGCTGTAAGGACGGCTTGGATTAGCTCAGACAGGAAGATGACAGCCTGGCACAGAAAGACAAAAGAGGAGACAATGGATAGAAGCCAGCAGAGCCCAGAACACTTTGTGGGAAGCACAACAGCCTCCTTCACCTGTAGTTTCTCTTTCCTTGGGTTTTAAATCTACAAAATGCCAGCACCACTACCCCTGTGTTAAGGTCTGGACAACAAATTGTGGGAAAATCAGCATCCTATTTTAGTATTAATTTTATAGCATTTTATATCCATCACTCTCTCACAATGCACTGCATTTATAAAAACCATTAATGCAAACCTAGTTCTCTGCTTCTTCCTAGTTGCTTCAACACCAGTGTTAAAGCTTCATGGAAAAGTACTGAGAAGTGTCTCCACTCTTCAGGCTGTGGCGACACCTAGTGGTCAAAGTCGGAAATGACAACCACCTCTTAGTGTTGCTAATGGAAATTTTTCTCCTCTGCCCTGAGTCCCAGGAATCACCTGAGGCTCTAACGCATAGAAAACTTAACACCTGATTCCTACCTTCAGATGTTCATATCTAATTATGTACGGAGCTGTCGAGTACCCGGAGTTCAAATTTTCCCAGATGGTTCTAATATGTAACAAAGTTTCTGAATCTCTGATTTAAACCCAGACTTAAGTCGGATCCCTGAACAAAGAAAGCCTGACAAAGAAAAACTAAGTAAAAGGTTGTCTGTATAAATTACTGAATGGGTGTGGTGCCACACACGCCTTAATCCTAGCACTTAGGAGGCAGAAGAATGCAGATATCTGAGTTCGAGGCCAGAGCGAGTTCCAGGACAGTCAAGGAAATCCTTTCTCAAAACAAAAACAACAACAACAAAACAACCAAAAAACAAATAATAAATACATACATGCATGCATATATGCAATACTCCTCATCTTCAGGAGTCCCATACAAACATTATTAGATGTTGTGCCAACACGTGGCTTCCTGCCCTTGAGGAGAACCATGCACTGGTGTTTCTGGTTGCCATCAAGTGTGAAAGCTTCACATGCGTGTGAGCTTGCTGAGCGGCCCACTTTCAGAAGCAACTGTGCGGTTTTCCATTATTCAGTGTGTTTCCCCCTCTTAGTTGCCTGCGTGCGGCATCATTATCAACTCCCAGCCCCTGCTTGGCAAGAGCCAGAATGTGGTTATTCTTATAATTTAGTGTGCTGGAAACTGTTCTAGGGACTGCCGATGGGGACTAGAAATTGGATAGGACACCTTAAAGTCAAGCCAGAGAGATGCTAACAGGGACCCAAGTTAGTACAACCCTAGGAGAGTTTCGTAAGGATTGTCTGCAGCAAATGATGACTTGCGGACATAAAGAATCAGTTAGGGAAGATTTAATTTGGAAGGCGGGGTTGGCAATAAGCCTTATTAGCTGGGCTTCTCTAGTGGGAAACACTTTCGGCTTCCATCCACATAAATGATTCTCCTTTGATATCATAGAGCCCTCGATAGCGGGTAGTAGGTTTTATAGGCAGAGGAAATATATCAGTGACCGAGAAAATGAGCTTCTCCTCTCTCAGGCCTACATTCTAAAAGGAGAAAAAGGACAATAAAATAAGCAAAAATATGTAAATAATCAGAAGACTGTTTTTCAACACCAATGAATGATATGCAGAAAAAGAACATAACTGACTTAACTGTAGATAGTAGACAAATTATGTTCAAGTGCGTGATATGTGAGCTGCAACCGAGTGGCAGGAAGAGCCAACAAAAAGGAGCACTGCAGGGAGAGGGGAGTATTCCAGGCAGAGGACAACTTGTAAAAGACAGACCAGAGATAAGAGGTTTGGCGTAGAGTAATCAGGAAATAAAATTGAGCTGGGAGAATGCTCAGCGCCATAGCACCCACCTTGCACGTGCGAGCTTCGGGGCCCAAACCCTAGCGCCAGGAAAACAAACAGAAAACACAGCTCTCAGAAGGAAGTCAGAGTAGCTAGGACATTTTCTAAAAGATGAGCATTGGGCGTGAGGACAAGATGAAGGCAGGGACCACATGTCACATTAAGACACGTGGGTTTTATTCTAGCTGCCAAGAAGCCATTGCGGCCACCCTCTATTCTCCACACCCCCCTCCCATAAGCTCCCCTACTCCTAGGGAAAGCCTGGACTGAAAAGATGGCTCCAGCCACCATGGGGACTTCATTTAGAGGGGTGCCAAATGTAAATGATGGTCTACCCGCAGGGGAAGGTTTCCTGTGAAGTTTGGAGGAAGACATGCTAAACTGGTGTGGGGTAACAGAAAATGCAGACTCTACTGAAAGCATCTGAGGGAGCGTTTTTGCCCAGATTAGGGCTGGGAAAGTATTTTGACAATGAACCCTCAGAGACGTTTAGGCAATCTAGAGTTGTGGTAGAAGGTAAGCCGAGAGGCAGGGCACAATAAGAAGGAAAAAATAAAAATAAAAACCCTATATCTCACTATGAAAACAGAACCTGGGGTAAGCTGAAGAGTTGTGAGCCCCATGTAGGACAACGTTGCCCTTGACATAAGGAAGAATGTTCACCAGGAGCCTCAGTGAGGAGTGAAACTTGTTTGGAACCTTCTAAAGCACTTAACGAGAAGGATCCTAATGGGTTGCTCTTAAGACACGGCACTTAGCTATTTACAGGAACTTTCACAATGTTCAGACCCAACTTTAGTTCTCACAGTGTGGGGACATCTTGTAGACCAAGTCTTAATATTTACAATAAGGAGGGAAGTCCCCCTTCTGGCCTCTCTTCTCTTTCTTCTCTCTGTCTTTTCTCTCTTCTTCCTCTCAAATGTCAGTGGCACCATGGCTAAGAAACTCTGGCCTAAAACAAGGCTACAGCCATTCTCTATAAAGAGACAGGGACAGAAACAGGACACAGAAAAGCCAAGGCCAAAAGTCTTATCAAGTGCAGGAGACTAGGGCCAGGCTTTTCAGGCAAACTACTACAGTAGTTTTTGTTTGTTTCTTTGTTTGTTTTGTTTTTTTCTGAGAGACAAAAGTCATGAGGAGGAGCAATGGCGAGCTCAGTCTGAGCACTGAGTTGAGGGGATGATGGTGCTGGGACAGTGAGACAAGAAGGGTAGAAAGCTGATGACCGGATGAGGCTTCCTCCTCAGGAGACACCTCAGAAGGTCATTGCCTCGAACCTGGGCATGTGTGGCGAGTGGCCCGGTTCGGATGAAGCAGCCTTATCCCTGACTGGATGTAGAACCAATCTGTGCACAGATGGCTGGCTGGAAGTGTTGGGGAAGCATCTGCTGCCTGGGCTGCTTATTATGCCTGTAGCAGAAATGTGTCAATTGTCTTTTTTGCAGGAGCGGATACAGGCTGATGAAGTGATTGCCATCCTGGATCAAGAACAGCGTGGGAAGCATGGACTGAATATTAACCCCCGAGATGAGCTATAGAAAAGAGAGTGTTCTATTGACTATTTATTTAAATTGATAATCTTATGAGAACTGTTTTATTTTTGTACAGAGCCATGGTATAAATTAACAGGACACTGGGCGTTGCTAGATTCCTCCTCTGTGCCTACCTTTGCTCGCTTTGCCTCCTTCCTGTCTTCCTTGTGTTTTCTTCTCTTTCTCATTCAGAACTCGGGCGCGCCCACAAGCACACATCACACCCAGAGTCACATCCCACAGGTAAACAAACAACCCAAATATACTATAGAAACGTATACATGCCACTCACATACCATACAAACTTCCAAACATGCCACACAGACATAAACACACCCAAACACATATGGCCCAGATACACAGACACTACATCTCTCTCTCTCAGACACACTCAGTCACACACACATACATACCATTACCACACACATACATACATAGACATGCATATATGCACATGTGCACGCATGTGCACATGTATGCATGCACACACACACACGCGCGCACACACACACACACACAATATGCTGCATATCCAGAAGCTCAACACCATAGGCTGGTACTCAGCACCCCCATGACTAGTGTGTGCCCCAGTCTAAAGTTGGTGTGTGAATTGACCTCAGGCCTCTGGCTTGCTGCTTTCCCCTGTGGCCTCTCATGGTGTCAATGACAAAGAGTTCAGACTCTTAACAGCAAGCTTGGCTTGTGTTGATGAGCCCCTAATTCAGTCTGCAGGGGCATAAGAATCACAAACAACAGCATCTTTCAGCCTTGACGAAGCCACCGCTGGAATAAGGACTGTGACACGGGCCTGCCGTACATGGAACTTAGGATGCTATTTTTCAACAGAGGTTTTGCTTCCCCTCCACAGCGCTCTGTAAGAGTCAGCCCCCAAGTCGTCCCTGAACGGTCACACAGAAGTTCCAGCAGCAAAGGTTCACCCCAGTGATCATGGAGGAAGAACATTTTTAATCCCCCTGCCTCAGGCGCTATGGCTCCTGCTGCTGGAGAGGAGCTGCTGCTGGTGAAAAGTCGCTTCTCTCATGCTGCTCCTTGTCTGCCTCTGTTGGACAGCCTTTTCTTAGTGCTGCTGTGGGCTCACAGAGGCATGCTGTGTCTGAGTTGCTTAATAAAGGGAGCCTTGTGGCAGCTTTTGTCTCCTCATAAGTGCCTGTTTTCTCTTCCAGTGATGGTCTTATAACTGTCTGGGACATCCCAGGAGTGGTGGACCACGACAATTTTGCCAGCAGACAGTGGGCAGCAAGGAAGTAGGTAGCATGCTCTGGAAGGACCAGAACTGGCTAGCAAGCTGGAGTGTACAATCAGAGGACTTGAAGACTTAGGGTTTCAGTGCAAAGGCACTGCTCTCTTTGTCTTATTCTGGAAGCCTGCGGCACATCTAGTGGTAGACCACACCCACTCTTGCAATGTGCACTAGTCAAGATGAGGTTTACGTTCTGCTGCTTGTGACCTGGTCAGTGCTATGGACATTTGTTCTCTGAAATTGAGATTCAACTCTAGGGCTGTGTGCTGCCGGCCTTCTGCCGCCAAACCAAAATTCTGTTTGCATCTCTGCCATGGAAGAATGGAAAAAAAACCCTCGATTCCCAAGTGATCTAGAGCAACTCCCTTCCTCATTCTGGGCTCCGGTTCCCTTTTCTGAAAAAAAAAAAAAAAAAAAAAAAAAAAAATGGTGTAATTCATTATAATTGTTTCCAAAACCATATGCCTTGCTCAAGATACAAACCAAATGCAAACAAATAGCAAGGCTAATTTTAGGAATATTAACAAACACGGGCAAACTTCTTTCTGGTAGCATCTGGGAGTGGCAAGTTAGGTCACTACAGGTGTATGCAGTTATGAAACGTTCAACCCAAGTCCAGGATTAACAGTTTGTGATATGTGATGAAGTTGATTTTTATTTGCTCTCCAGTGCAAAGCCCTTGCTGGCACTCAGAATCCATGATAGGTGGATCTGGGCAAGGATCTAATTTCTGTTTTCTGGTAACAAGACATCAACAAAGGAATCAGTCTTTGGCTTCTCACAGTTCTTGTTTCCTGGGTGTGCTGGTGTCCTGGGAGAGGCAGCGGCTTCAGGCCGGAGTGTGCCATCCAGCCAGTAGAACCTTCAGTAGGCGCCAGTGTCCCGTGAGATCTCATCTTGTGTCACATTGACAGCAGGGAGTGGCTGTTCCTGCTCTGCTGGTTCGCCATGTTGCCTTACACCTGGAACATGGAGGACGCACTAAAGCATTCACTTTTTAATCTGCTCCACATCAAACCGTGCATAATTTCATTCAAATGTTTAGGGAGTGCCATCAGATGACCTAGGAAAGCCAAATTCAGAAACTAGAGTCGGTATGTTACACCATCCTGTTTACAGGCAAATGGAAAATCCCATTCGGTGTTGTGTTGTTTTGAGAGCTGAAGAAAGCCACAGAAATTACAGTTCAATTCCCTTTGTCTCTCTGGGCAAAATCTGAGGCTCAGACATGATCTTGTGCTGAAAGAATTAAAGCAGACAGGACCAGAACTAGAGCCAGGACTGTTGGAATGGGAGAATGCCTCGCATGTGGCACTAAAATCTGGGTACAGGGCTTCATCGACTTAGAGGTCTGGTACCTTTTCCTCTTTGGCCAAAGGTGGGACGTTTTCACGCATCCATGCCTCTACAGGTGTGGGTCCTTGCACCGGGATTCCTTTTTCTAGCTTACAGAGAAGGACTCTCTGCTCAATGCAGCCCAGGCAGCAAAGCCCTACTTTTATCACTTCGGATCCATTTGTCCTTTCCTTTGTAAAAGCTCTATACTTCACAGGGATTTCTTTTCTTTCTTTCTTTCTTTCTTTCTTTCTTTTTTTCATTGTAATAACATATCAAATGGTTCTACTCATTTACATGCTCACTGCTGAGGAAGCCATGGCTGTTCCAAGCATGGGAGCCGATGCCCATTTAACAGGTGAAGACAACGAGAGCTGTCCCTTGACTAAAGAGCACAGGGCCCGAGAGAGAAACAAAATCTTCCGAGAGAGAGAGGAGAAACAATATTAGAACAGTTGCTCTCTCCGTCACCTCCGCAGGCCTGTCTACTATATCATCAGAGAAAAGGGGTTTACTTTATTATTTTAGACACTCAAGAAAACTCTTCTTTTCCTGCCAACCGTTGTGTGACAGATGACTTCCATTTCCTTCTGTCCCACGAGGTACACTGGACACAAGTCTCTAATTCAACTGGATTCCTTCTCATTCGTGAGACATACCTAGTGCCCAGCACAGCTCCTGACCGGAATAATGATGATAGGTTGGTGTCTTCTTTTCTGTCCCTCAGAGGCAGAAATGGTCTTTGACTTAAGTTTGGGAAGGACTGACCTGGGATATGAAGTGCTTTCTGCACAGCCTGCCTTCCCACTGACAGGAACTCTCCATTTCCCTGGCTTTTCATCACTAGCACGTAAGTAACACTTCTTTGGCACTTGTTCAGCTGAAGAGGAGCCACGAAATGAGTCAGTTCCATTTAATCATATATATACCTGTGAATTTTAATTGAAGTACAAATGCTGAATTATTTCACATAAGACAGCCACAGGGAACAACTCCCTCACTGACGTCAAGGAAGGAGTAATGGGGCCACCTCAGCAGCTCCCCATGCCAAAGAGTTAAGCATCCTGAGGCAGCTGACCGTGCTGTAGCTGAAAAGTGGGGGAAGGTGGAACTGATCCCTCGCCCCAAGCTCTTGGGAGCAAAGAGGAGCCATTTGGCAAAACATCCCAAACGACAGGCCAGGGTTCGCCTCGACTCTGTCAAGAAGTCTGTGATGTGAAGTGATCTCCCTACACGGTCCTGGCAGCCCACCTGCCAATCGTTTGCCTCCAGATAATTCGATGTTTTCAATCAGAGACAGTGAGGCCTGTTTGGTTCTTAACCTGGTCGACATCTTCAGACACATCGAGGCAAGTCACGTCAGCCAGCTTTGAGCTCTCTGCTCGGCTGGAGCACTGTCTCCATCAGGCTGTCTGGGTGCCTGTTGCCTCCTCCGCCTCCATGCAAATCACAGTGTGTTCTGTGCCCACCACTGCCCTGACATCCGAGACTAGACAATGCCGAGCACAGAAGGATCAGATGATTGATAGCAAAGGCCATAGGAAATGTTGGAGTGAGTAGATCATCTCTGGTTCGGAAATCTTATGACGAAGCCACAACACAATAAATAACCGAGGAACATATTTCCTGAAACACGGGAGGGGAGATATGATTGACTCTACTTATTGTAAAAACACATTTCCTAGCCATAATGTTTATACATCTGGAGGAAGGGGAAACAAGAAAAAGAAGATATATCCTGCTTCTCCTTCCTCCAGAGGTCAGTGAACAAGTGCATCCAGGAGAAAGCTTGGGAACCATTCCTGCTAACTGCCTTTCTTACTTGCTCACTCATCTTCTGTCCTCAATATGTAAGAGCAAGTAGTGTTTCAATCTCAGCCTCTATTTCCACCTTAGACTGGATGTTAATCATATTTATATGTGGAATTCCTTGCTCAGGCTCCTCTTCTCAGACTCGGGGGCCTTTCCTCATGAAGTCAGGTCCCTGACATAGGACCTAGAAGTCTTATAGACCTTCTGGAAGTCCTATAGACCTTCTGGAAGTCCTATAGACATTCTAGAAGTCCTATAGACCTTCTATAGTTAAAGCCTTCTCCTTTCCAGGTTCGTGTTTTCACCTTTGAGCTATTGTCTGATGGCGGGTGGGGTAGAAACAGGGACTGGGCAAGAAGAATTGCTGGCCATGTCTCATCAGTTTCCACTCATGAACCATATGTCCCATTGTTTAAAAGACTTATAATCACAGTTGGCATTTGTAAAGTATTTTATGGTCTTGAAGCACTTGGCATTCATATATAAGTACATAATTATGAGAGACAGTAATGCAATCTCTATGCTGTAAATAGGGGGAAAGGGGAAGTCTCGGGGAAGACAGTGAAACAAAGCCCTGATCACAGCGAGTTCATTTTTCAGATAGTCTGGAGTCGCTATGCTAGGCAAGAAACTTAGAATGAGGTGTGGGGGTGGGGAGGAGGATGGAAAGTAAAGGGAGGGGGAATCAATGTAAATGAATTGGCAATATAAAATAAATACTCTAGCACAGAAATCACACTAGACGTAGGGCGGAAAGGCCAGATGAATTCAGGGAAGGGATTGGTTGGAATGGCAAAAGATTTACAAAGGTGACAGTTGAACTGGTCCTGCTGTATATAAGCAGATGTGGCCCCTGAGCTCTCACTGCACCACTGCCCTCAAGTGAGTGGTCCTTAATGCAAATAGAACGGCTTCTGGAGGCCTAAAATACTGAGCCTTTGAGAGTTCACACTGGAGTTGTTGTTAGGGGGTAGGGTGGAATAAGATCTTTACTGCAGATTGCCTTAGGAAAAGACTTTAATGAGTGCTGTGAAAATCCAAATAAATACCAGGTAAGGAGGAAGTTTTATTTCATTCCCTGGCAAGGGAGGTATTATTTAAGTGGGTGGAGTGGAGCCCTGGGGGAGCATGCTTCCTACCCAAGAGGAGAGGAGAAGCTACTGTCAAATGTGGCTGAGCGAGGCCCTCACACACACAGCCTGAGCCCATGACCCCACCTGCAGTGTTGCCTCTGCCTAGGAAGCCATGGAACCATCTGCCCCACATACCCTGGGGCCAGGCTACTCACACAACCCCTTACACTGTCAAGTCACACTGGGACTAAGGAGGCCATCCCAGCCCTGAACCACATCAGAAAAGCTGAAAGTGTTTGGTAAGCTCAGGGTGAGGCCCGGGGCATATGTGCCTCGTTCAGGACATCTTTCCCAGTGGTACAGAGAACAGGGCTTCAGAGTCCTTGGGAAACACCAGAAGAAAATTATCTTCAGCTGGAGTAAATGGAGCCAATTTGCCTTATTTAAAACCAAAGGGTCAAATAGGCCATTATCCAACTTGTGTCCCATCACATTTTGTTTGTTCTCTCTACCTGCTTTTGGCCTGTTCGCTGTTTGCAAATGCCTTTGAAGGTCTCAGGCAAGAATATTTCTTAGATTTAGAAGAATTCAGAGTCCCTGAGGCTCAGAAACTGACTTCAAGGCTTCTGGTCACCGGGACAATGTTTAGGTTTCCCATGACAGCCCGCGCTGTTTGGCAACATCAGCTAAGCGTGCACATGCTTTCCCTCCTCATTTTAAAGTTCAGAGTGTCAAGGTATGTTTTCCTTGTGAGATAATACGAAGATGAATTAGTATACTTCATTGACGTTAATGTTGGTAATTAAGTAACAACTGTATTTTCTACCGCCCAGTATTCGACACAATGTCGCAAATTTACACACTTGGCTTTATTCCACTGATAAAAACTTTTGACTCAAAATTTGTCTTGTGCCTAAAGAAGTGCAGGATTAAAGATGGAGTAGAAATTGAGGGAATGGTAAACCAGTGACTGGCCCAACTTGAGACCCACCGAAGAGAGCCAACCTCTGGCATTATTAATGATACTCTGCTATGCCTGCCAACAGGAGCCTAGCATAACTGTCCTCTGAGAGGCTTCATGCAGCAGCTGATGGAAACAGAAGCAGAGACCACACAGCCAAATAGGTGGAGCTTGAGAGAGTCTTATGGAAGAGTGGGAGGAAGGATAGAGGGAGCTGGATGGGTCAAGGGCAACACAAGGTGACCTACAGTGTCATCTAACCTGGGCCCATAGGGGCTCACAGAGACTGAACCACTAACCAAAGAACCTGCATTGGCTGGACCTAGGCTCCCTACACATATATAGCAGATGTGCAGCTTGGTCATAATGTTGGTCCCCTGACAATTGGAGCAGGGCCCCCTTTTGGCTCTGGTGCCTGCCTCTGGATCCCTTTCCCCTAGCTGGGCTGCCTTGTTTGGCCTTAGTGGGAGAGGATGGGCTTAGCCCTGCTCTGATGTGACAAGGTGGGTTGGTACCCGTGGTGGGGAGGGGACCTCCCTTTCCTGAAAAGAAGGGGAGGGGGAAGGAGGAAGAAGGGAAGTATAAGGTGTGGACTAGGAGGAGAGGAGGGAGGGGCTGTGATCAGGCTATGAAGTAATTAAATACATACATACATACAAGAAAACAATAAATAACTTTATTCTGCTCTTCAACTGTGTATCAAAAGTTACCATTTGAGCCTCTGTTGACTAGAGAGTGCAGACACCAGGCAGAATGTACTACTAGTCTACTTCCTTTAATAATGGGTTACTGGGTTTCCCCCCAAAGCCAGGTACAGTGGGTTATTACTCACATACAAGGGAAAAAGAAACCTGGGGTAGGTAAAAGCTGACTTAAGCCAGTTCCCGTGGAAACACCAAGTGGCTGTGTTGCAGTTCTGACAAGTAGGAGGCAGGGGAATGACCCAGCGTTATTTGACCTTAGGCCTCACCCACTTCTGCACACTCCAGTGGAGATGCTGAAGGGTGACTCCTCCCAAGATGGCGGCCACCCTGGCTTTGAGCCTCTGTCTGACTGAGCTCTGTTCAGACACGCTCTGGTTTCCTCACAGAGCGCTCCCAACCCTCTCTGAACTTCCAGGCCGCAGGGCTGAGTGCAGGGTACAGATTTTTCCTTCCAGACATTTGGCTTCTGAGTGAAGTTTTTTTGTCTCTAAGGGTAATAAAAACACATCAGATGTGTTCCCTGTACCAGGAACTTTGCTTTGAAGCGCTTGGTGAGCCACTTCAAAGGCTAAGTACGAGAGAGGGGTGCGTTGCGTCCCGGGGACTCTGAGGCGTGCCTACCCACCAGGACACGTTGCCCACTAAAATCCAACTGTCACATATGACTAACTGTCATGTTGAAAACTTTAAACCAGTCTGTCTTCAGAATCAGCACACAGACTGTATCATTATGTCTAGAATACCGCGGAATAAAGCCCTCATGTGCAGAAAGATGGACAAATTAAAGAGAAAGATAGTTTGGCCATCTGCCTTTCTGTCGTAGACTGAAGCTGGGCTTTGGCTCTCTACAGCATGTGGGGATGAAAGGATCAAGCCAAGAAAGAGACAATAAGCAAAAATTGTGGCCATGACAGTAGTGTTTACAGACCAGCAAAGGAAGGTCAGATACTGACAGGAAGTCATTTCCTCTGTACCTACATACCCTATTTTACAATGTGCTGAAGTTAGTTAAAGGTTAGCATGGAAAGGCGAGCTCATACCCAGGTCCCCCTTGACACCTCTTGTGGCTTTTGGCTAGCTCTTAAATAATGGATATTGTTACTCCTTTCGGTTTTAAAGTATTTGTGAAAGAATAGGCTACCTCTCTCACAAGGACACTTATTTGAGATTATAGATGAAAATGCCCTGAATTTAGCATGCAGTCCCTAAAAGGAGGGGGTCATTTTCACTATCTAACACAAAGCAGCAAGAGAAGAGGCCTGGGGGCTGTCCCCTAGTGGCATTTTAGCAGTTTTCTGGTCATGTTGCTGATTGTCCATGAACAACTTCAGACAGCTCAAATCAGTTTTCCAATAACACTCAGAAATAACCTCTGCCCATAAAGAACACATATGTTGCCCTGGTACAGACACAGGAAGAGAGGAACTCATTACATAAAATGAAGGGTAGTCTCACCACAAACTGGACGTCTACCACCTGTGTGGAAAGCAGAAAGCTGACCTCCCACAACCACCTCGCAGGACCTTTTGACTCCCTAGCTTCATCAAACGAGCAGCATTCCAGCTTTTCTTTCAGTTCCACTTCAACCCAGGCATTGTGAAAGGCTCAGAGCTTTCTACCAATTCCACCTACTGTCCTTCCACTATTGTTCTACTGTGTTCTTGTCTTCTGTGTAGAAAGCATGAGCCACTGGTCAGCAGCAGGGGGCACTATTAACATATTTTGCAAGGAGGGGTTAAAAAGTGGATGTCTCTGCATTCATTTGTTCACCCACACAGTCACTGTGTCAAGACTTGATTTAACACCCATGGTGTGTTTTTCAGTTCGGAGGGATGTTCAATAATCACAAGATGTGGCGTTTATAGATCAAGAGAGATGACCATGCACAATATAAGATGATATGCTGGTACCTGCCCGAATACAAAGGATGTATCATTGGGAGGCATTTGAGACCAGGGTTCAGGATACGGCTGTAAAGGATAGGAAAAACTTGCAAGGCAGTTAACCCACAGCTGTTCGTCATACGATGGAGAGTAGCTCAGATAAAAGGCACTGAAGGTAAAATAAACAGTGCAAGCAAAATCAAGGAGTCTTGCACTGTCAAGAATATTACCCCAACCATTCATAGCCACTGTTGTGGCTTATAAGGGTGGTGGCTTTCACAGCCATGATGTCATTCATCTCTCCGTGCAAACCAGTGACTTCAGCTTTGTAGGTATTATATTAATCTGACTAAGGAGAAGTTGAGCCTCTTAGAGGGAAAGTGACTTCTTAAAGTCATCCAAGCCATCACCAGTAGGGTTGGAATCAAAACTAGTTTCCCTTCTTGCTAAAGGAGAAGGGAACCCTGAATGTTGTGTGGCACACACGATCTTAGAAATTAGAGTTTGGGATATTGAGTGAATAGAGCATGTTTCACCTATTAGGCTGTTGTTTGTGCACTGTGGCATTGGCCAAGTTAGAATGGGACACTGGGGCCTTAACTACAGGAGGACTGAGATCTGGGGAAGTCAGAAATGAGTGTTTTTATGCTTCAGTTGGCATAACTAGCAAAATCGGCATTTGTGGTATTGAAGGGGAAAGACAGGTATTATGGAAACCAATGGGGAGTCCCCCATAGTGAGTCAGCCTGGGAATGGGGAGTCTGAATTGTCTGTCCCAGTGGGAAGGGGATGTACCATTATGGTCATCTGTGATTGATAGCATGTGGAAATAACAGAACAGACACACTTCTATTAAGAGTTGGTTTTAAATTCTCCATGTGCCTGCTCTTCTCTCAACCCATGGCCCACACCCAGCCGAGTCCATGCCTACAGACCCCAACACACATCTTTGTGAGCATTGAATAATCTGGGCCAGGCTGCAGAGAATTGGGACTCAAGGACTAAATGGAGACGTTTTAAAAGAAAAAGAAATGGCCTGATGGTTGGCAGAATCACCAGGGAGAAAAAGACAAAGATCATCAGTCTGAGATGCAGAACAAAGGAGAACATTCATGTCGTCCTTGCAAATAGAGCAACTATGGAAGGTGGCACAGGCTTTAGAACAGTGGTTCTCAACCTCTGGGCCATGACCCTTCTTGGGGGATGAGAGATCTTTTTTCACAGGGTTTCGCATATTAGATAGCCTGGATCTCACATATTTCGATTCTGATTCCTAACAATAGCAACATTATAGTTACGAAGTAGCAGCAAAAAATAAGTTTATGTGGGTCACCACAACATGAGGATCCGTGTTAATGGGTCACAGCATGAGGAAGTTTGAGGACCACTGCTCTAGAGAGATGTGATCTTGCTAGACATGCAAACATCCGTGGAACAACAGAACACGTGACAGGAAAGTGTCGCAAATACAGTTTCTACTCTGATTCTTGATTTTATCCTTTTCGCTTTTTACCTCAGCTGATACTTTTATATATGGTCTTTAATAAACACGTTTGTGCAAATAAAATGAAAGTCCAAGTGGCCTCTCTGAGTTGTTTGTGTTGTCACTTCTTCCTTAAAATCCTTCCAAAGATGTCAAAACACATAAATTTTTTTTTCTGGTGTAAGGAACTCAGCCTGTCAAAGCCTTTGCCTACTTCTCCAAACCTTCCTGCTGTCTACCTACACGGCTTTGCTCTTGTTCCCTAGCACCTTCATTGTCATCTATGGGATCTTTATATTCTGTTCTATTCTATCACTGAGTGGCCAACCTTTTGGCTTCACACAGCCATATTGAATAAAGAACCATTGTCTTGGGCCACCCATAGACCTTGGAACATTTCATCCTTCTTCTACCACCCCTACTTCCACAGCAGGGTGTGTTGAAAGCAACACAGTCCTGGGGGAGCATGGGTAGCTGGCCACAGTACATGATGTATCTGCTTTACTCTGGAACATTTTGTTTTCTGCAGGAAGCCTATCTTCCTATGCTGTGTTCAGATTCTCCCCTGAACAAGCTGCCCTAGCCTTCTGTCCATGGCCTTCCTTATACCCACGGTCTCCACATTTGCATACACCTCTGCTATCCACAGACACTACATTTGTGTCACCACCACTCTCAGCACCTTGTTCCAAGCACCCAGCATATCTTTTCTGAAAATAACCTATTAACATTTCTTTTTGTCTCTTTTCTTGTCACTATTTAGTATGTTCTCAGCACAGAAATGGATAATATTTAAAAGACACAAGTCAAACCATGTCACCCTACAAAACCATCCACTGTATTTCCCACTTGCCAGCCATGCTATTATAATTTCCCATGACATTGGAGCCAGTGACGTCTCTGTTTTGTTTCCACTACCCTCTGCCCTATAGTCTGTGGTGCTGGTCTCCTTCCTGCCCTTGGTATTGGCTGGCATACTCATGCCTTAGGCCTTTGCGTTTCCTGTTACTTACACCTGGAGTATGCTCATAGGTGCCCATGTGTCACCCTCTGTGGCAAGTGGGGGGATCACAGTCTACCATCTCGGGGCAACTGGCCACAGTATCGCTTTATGTTTGATCTTCTGCAGTCATCAGTATCATTGTCTTTCCCTGCTCCGCACTGGCATGCTTTACTATTAAGCTTTCCACTTGCAATTCACCTGCTCTACTACATTTCCTGACTGCATTCCTTTGAGATAGCTGCTATTCCCTGCTCTATTTCCCATAGAGGGAAATCAGAATGAATGAATACTTGAACTCATGCCTCCTGGGATTAAAAGAAGAAATGAGAACGCCATGTGAAGGGCAACAGACTGAGAGTGACACATTTTAACTCAGCCACTCAGGACTGGGGAAGCATTAGAAAAACCACAGTCTGCTTCTGAGTCCTTCCTTTTTTCAACTATAAAACACAGACCTCAGACTCAGTAAGAGTACGATATAAGTAGATTCCTTCTCAGCGTCTGTGAGGCGATGGCCAGTAAGAGACCAGAATATGATTTTCTGGCTAAACTTAAATGGAGTACAAAAGCCAGAGGCCTTAGTGCAGGCAAGTGAGAGGCATTGCGAAAGCTACAACCAAGCGGAGCCATGAGAATGCCACATGTGGAGAAATGCAAATCAGGCAGGTGACTGTGCCAAGCTGGCACAGGCGTTTCATAACAGGGCAGGAATCGAGTCACAGCCCAGGGCTAAGTTGCCCCAAGAGCCTGGAAAATGTAGAGAGGGATGCACTCATGTCTAATATCCAAGACCTGCATTGATACCCTTTCTGACCAGGAAACTGCCTGGAAATCTCCTTTTGTACCAACCCAGTGGTCCTCAGAGTAGGTGGATCCCCAAGTTAGTCATAAAGACAGGCAGCGTTAGAGAAGACAGAGGAAGTATTCTAGCCTGTCCCATTGGAAGAAGATAGCATCTCTCCAGCAAAAGGAAGTCCCCCTGCCCAATCATGTCTATGAGTTTCTGTCCACTGTCACGCTTTCTCCAGGGGCGAGAAATTTGTCTCCCACCATCTCAGACATGGAGGAAGGGTATAAAGAGATGAATCAGTACATTTCAAGAAGATGCTTTAAGTGCTAAGGCTGCCACACCCCGAGCTCAAAGACACAGACCGGTTATTCCACTTCCCCTAATTCCCCGTAGAGACAAAGGAACCCAGTAAGGTCAACACCTGAGTCTTCAGTAACCGACCTGCTATGTGGCTGTTATCAGATGCATCTCCTTTGCTGTGTGCTTCAGGAGAACTTGGCTGTTGTCACCTTGTTTGGTAACACAGCAGAGGGCAACTGTTGCAAGTGTCATTGTTGCTGTTGAAATGTCCTCTGGGAAGTTGCCCCTGTGTATGCGTGTGTGTGTGTGTGTGTGTGTGTGTGTGTGTGTGTGTGTCTTTACTCCTCATTTACTCTTCATTATTTACAGAGCTGCACTGGGGACTTGGTTTCCACCTTAGGGAAGTAGGTACCAAGCTCTAGCTTTATGCCAGACACTTGGGACTCCATTTGCTAAATCCCTACTGTTGTCAGAGACCTTTCTGTACATTCCTGTAGAGTGTGGCTTGATGTGCCATGGATGTAGGATACAGAGAGTGTCTTCCTGTATCCAGACTCAGCATTTATAGTATCATAGATGATTAAACGTAGACAATGAATGAACAAGCCCACTAAGTCTGCATGTTTGATGCCCTGTGTCTTCCAAAGGAATGCTAGCTGTGGTGTCTAACAACCAATACACCTACCTTCTCAAAGCAAATAGAAGCATAGCACAGAGTCCTCAGACCCTCCATGCTTGGCATCATCCATCCAATGTGGGTTGTGAAGAGGCCCCATAAGTTCTAGAAAAGAAACCAAGGTGGCCAACGGAGCAAAGAATGGGACAGCACAGGAGTAGAAGTGCGGGAAGCAGCTGTTTATGGGATAGTCTGGAATTGCATAAGCTGTGGGTAAACCCTGGTACAGGGCTGTGCAGCCTAGAAGGTTTTCTTCAGGAGCATGTTAAAGTTGCAGTGTATCTGTCATTCCCAGAACTCAGGCAAGCTCTCTGGGCTTTGGCCAAGGGTTGATGCTGCTTTCTTTTCAGAAGGGGAAAAAGAGGCCAGGATGAGCAAACTTTCTGTCAGCCAAGTGTCCCAGCAAAGAATTCCACCCATGTCCACACAGGCACCAACACCTGAGGGCCGTTGCCATGAAGATAAGCGGTCTCGGGTAATTGGGTTGACATCATTGAGCCACCGTAGAAGATTTGAATCCCTTCCATGACTCCTATCACCTGTCATCTGATAGTGAAACCCCCAGGTTTGCAGGTGAGTGATTGCTTATGCAAAACAAATGAAGGAACTAACAGGTCATGCTCTTCAGTGGCGATGCTTTTGCTTAAATTCTGATTCCCAAGCAAGGGCTAAGGGCCTAGGCCCCTATTACCTACAAATAGAAGATATTTGGCAAACCACTTTGTCTAACCATAAAGATGGCTCTCTCAGCCCCCAGCAAATGGATAGATGATATATTCCTAAACAATTCCCTCAGTCTCCTTTGCTCTAAAATCTATCAGCCTGCAGCGATTCTGCTTCCCTGGCTTCTCTGGGAGTCTCTCTGTAACTGTCCTTCATCCAGATTGCATTTTAGATAATCTCTTTACCAAGACATCTTCTCTGTACCCTGTGCTGGGATGCCTTCTGCTGCCACTAACGTTGCACAGTAGCATTCAGGATACTGACATACTTACTGTTCACTCTACCTCCCTCCTTAGTCTGGCTGAGGCACTATGGTGGGAGACACTGGCTCCTCCTCCGCTATGCTTTTCCAGCAGGGCTGGTGGTAACAGGGTCCAATTCAACAAGGACATCCAAAATATGTCAAAGAATGTATGTGGAGAAAGCATTTACACAAATAATGTCACTATCACCATCACTTGAGTAGAAAGATGAGTTTTTATGCTTAGAGGAAACAATATTTGAATTCCATTTGATAGATGAGGAAAACAGGCTTGAGGAGAACAGAAAGCCACTGACACAGATCACGGATTCATATGGCTCATTCATTCTGCTTGATATTTTCACATCTATTCCCATCCTTATTCTCTTGACCAAACTCTGAAAGTGATTTTCAGCAACTTTAAAAAAAAAATTTTCTTTTTACTAAAAAGAATGTTTATCAATTTTAAGCTTTGTTTCTTTTTTACATATACATTTATATTATTATACATGAATAAAATAAACTACATACAGCAAGAAGGACCATGAACCAATCAGGAATTATAATCATAGTGGTTTGGCTCTTTGTATTTGGCAACCTTGAAGAAAATATTTTTCCTGTCTTGGTGAGTCCAAAATTCTGAATGAAAATCAATATCTATCATATCTCATCTCTATCAACTTAAAACACCAATCTAATCTAGACTGAAAACATCTTAACCCTTAAACAAGCAAGCTTAATTTAGTCTTCCATCAACTTTTTATTTTGAGTTTTGCATCCTGCAAAATTCATACATCTCAGAATATAGCCTTTGACAAATACATTGAGTCCTTTAGCCAGCAAGGCAATCACAACCACAGTGCTGCCCTTTGGAGATCATCTCTTCCTACTTGATGCCAATCACTGGATGGTTCCCTATCCCTACAGTGATGTGTCCTCACAGTTTTAGCAAACAGCATATGAAGGCTCAGAGAGTTTAAGCAACTTGCTGCTAATAGATTATTAGATTTCTTCTTTGAACCAAACACTTTGGATTCCCTGTGAAGGTGGAAAGTGTGAGTGTGGAGCCAAGGAAAACAGCTGTCAAGTTCCCCAGCCTGCCTTTCAGAGAGGGCTCTGTCTCTTCAGGGCTCTGTTAGAGGCAAGCAAACAACCTCATTACCAAAGGCAATATCTGATCCTGTTCCACCTCTGATCACTCGTAGGTGCTGAGGGAAGACCGTTCCTCCCCAGTGGAACAATCTGAAAGCCATTACTATCTGCAGGCTGCTCGGCCGACTATGGTGTAAGAGACTGGTCTTTTTCCAGTTCCTTCACTTATCAGTAAGACAAGAGGGTACTGAAAAGAGGTCACTGGTAAACATTTAGTCTCTCAGTTCAGCAGCTTCTCCACTAAACCCTGGGGGCCCTTTACCAGACGGGTGAGTCTGCAGGTGAGCCTTGCTTGCACAAGGTGGGTGCTTCTGCTAATTGGGTTGATGTAATTAACTGTCGTGGTTGTTCACCCGGGAAGCCAGCCATGGTCTCAGCATGAGCAACCTTGCTGGGCCAGCCTGTGGCAGGGAGCACAAACAGTTTTGGAGCTCCGAAAGCAAACAGGTTTAGAAGCAACTTCAAAGTGAAGAGCAGGCAGCCGCTGGGAGAGGGCCATTTCCCCAGGGCTGGGGATGGGGGGGCGGGGTGTTGGCTTCCTGAGCCATGAAGAATAGAGAAATCATTTTATCTTTATTCTGCTTTTAATCAGATGTCAGGATATGGGTGCCATTTCTGTCTAATGTTAATCTCTTTTTCTGAATAAAAAGACTTGTTCAAGGCAGAGGAAAGATAAGTGAGTTGTAATCTGTCCTGACAGATTCAGAAAACCGGTACAGTCCTCGGATTCTACCCCAGGTCTTGGGACAGCCTCTTCTTCCATCAGCTCCTAACCAGTGGTTCTCAACCACTGAGGCTTGAACCCTTTGGAGGTTGACTGACCTTTTCACAAGGTTTACCTAAGACCACCCAAACCGAGATATTTACATTATGGTTCATAACAGTAACAAAATCACAGTTATAGCATAGCAACAAAAATAAATTTATGGTTGGCGGGGGTGGGGGGTGGGGTGATGGTAACCACAATGGTAGGAGCTATACTGAAGGGTCACAGCATTAGGAAGGCTGAGAACCACTGTCTTAGATGGTACCATAAGAAGAATAATTCGTGAGAGCAAACCTTCTGTTTAGGTCACCAGATTCGGCTGCAAAACATCATCCAGAACATTGAGTCGGCTTGTGATGGCCTCTCAGCTCATAGCCTAGATTCCATGATGCGGTCTTTGCATCCTGCAGTCTCTGAAATGTAGCACTGCCAAGACTCCACCACAAAGCAAAAGGGCGAACAGAGGAAGAAATGTCACAGGCTTGTCGTCTTGCAGGCCTAATGACCAACTGAGTGATTTTAGAAGGCTTGTTTGCCTTCTGCGTGAGCACCACCTTACTTGTATATAACGGGACAAATGAAACCTCTTTTACAGGGTTTTAGAAAAATAATGGAGACCAAGAAGCACAGAGAATACACCGACAGCAGGCATGTAATCCTTTCCATCTGCGATGTCACTGTTACTCAGTAGGCTTGAAATAATACTGCACGAGCATTTTTGCCAGTCACATGCATGGGCCATTCTCCACCTTTTTTTATTCCTCTGCCAGTCCACAGTACAACACAGTTCAATCCAATACAGGGAATGTTCCTACCAGTGCCAAATCCTTCCTTCTGGATGGTACATGTGTTCCAAAGACCCTTCTCTTCTTTCCCAAGCAGAGTTGCAAACCAGAAGAAGGCAGAAGCCACCTATGTCCCCACAGGTTCAGATAGTGGTTCCTATGGTGCAACTGAAGTGATGTTCTCCCCTAGATAGAAGGCTATCAACAGTATCAAAACTACATCTCAGCAGTACAAATACAAAGCCTAGGAATCCTTTCCTTCCCTACACACTAGCTTCCCCAGTCTGAAGGTGGATGTAGTTGCTAATGATGAGGTCAGTTCCTGGAAACCAGGGCATTTTAAAAACTCTTCTTCACTATTCATCTATTCTAGGAAGATTTTTCCTGTCCTGGTGTCTGGTAACATGGGTAATCTATATTTAATCATAAGATGTGACATAATTTGAGTGTTGAAATTATCTTTACACCACAGCTGGCTACTAGCACAGGCACAGTGGATGCTGCAATGGCCTCTTCCTTGTGGTCCTGGATTGAAGTGACTGCAGACCCCTCAAAGCTGTCTTCAGAGCTATCTTATTTTCTTCTCTTCTTAGACCTCAGTAGTAAATCAGGTAAAGAAACGACTTAGAACACAATCCTTTGATTATCGGAATCCCAGCCACATACTTGGAGTTAACTTAAGTGTTTCTGCCCATCCGCTAAACGCAAACTTTTCTTTATAACAACACTTAGCGTGTAAAGTTCAACTTTTCTGTAAAGGAAATTTTCCCTAAAGGAAATTGGAAACGAATGACTTGACACGCACTAGGCAATCTGGGATGACTGCGACATAAGAACTGCTCAATCCCTCCATTCCTGAGTGACTCCTCTAGCCATTTTAGCACATCCATTCTTCCTGTATAAAATGAAAATCATAGCCCCCTTGGAGGATCTGAGTGATATGGTAAAGAAAAAAAAAAAAAAAAAAGAAAAGAAAAAGTCCTGATAATAAACAGGGGTTATCTTCACATGTTAAAATTATGAATGAACTTATTACTCAGTTTTCCTTTGCAATTTTATGTTTTAAAACTGAAATATTTTTTACTTTATATTAAAGATACATGCATTAGAAATACATCAGTCTCTATGCAGTCACATATGAAATTTTAGTTAGCTGAAGACGATCATGTTTGCGTGTCATTGCGATTTAGTCACCATTCAATCTTTGGGCCACTCTATAAACTCTTTGGTTTTGCCTAAGCCTTTTACTGGAAGACACTTTCCTTTCAGAAATATGAGGGCTAAAGAATAGTCAAGAACCATCTCATCTTCTTTTATACATTTGAAGAAAGTGTGATCTAACCCCGAGGATAGCTACAGTGTCCTTATAATCATGATGTAAATTATTTCATGCTCTCAAAGTCCTGGCCTGGCTGAGTGAAGAGGACTGGTGGGTGAGAGACCAGGGGTGGAGAATAGAGTTCTGAGTCATTAAATTCTCACCAGATGTCAGCTGGAAGCCTTCTTCCCACCCAGCAGCCCAAGGCAAAAATCTCCTGGCCACTGTTACCCCATCTATGGCCCTTAACTCTGACCAATCGTCCCCTCTGGCACCTTATAAGGGAAAGCTAATTAGAAAACTCACCTTGCAAGAATGCTGCAGAAAGACCTTTCACACAGAGTGGAAGCGCAGAACCCGGAGGCCCTGTGACTCAGGGGTGGAGCTGTCTCCCAGCACTTGGGCTCCATCACTCTGCAACTCAACAAGAGGCTGACCTACATGGCAAAGACAAATTCGCACCAAGATGTCAGAAGGACAGGGCAGGTCTGCAGCAGGCCTCGGCTGTGTTTTGGAAAGCACTGGTTACACCCACGGAGCCAGGGAGAGCAAAGAAAGGGAGTGAGCAGCTTGTGTGCTCCTTTGTTTATTTTATTGTATGTGTTGTCTGCTCCTTGATATATTGTCTGTTTTGAATGCACCATGGGCTACATTATTTGCCAGGAGGAAAACAAGGAAGAAACTGGCATCTCTGAAGTTCAGGCCTAGTTGTAGACAATGGAGACCTAAAAGTACAAAATCTTTACCATCACTATAAATAAAAGACAGAGAAAGCAGAGGCCAAGAAGAAAGCCAAAGGCTTCAGTTTTGAGTTTCAGTAGATAAACAGGAGTCTGCTAGGGAAGGTAAATCATGCCAATGAGGGGACAAGTGTCCATAAGGAAGTACATGGGGGCAAGGAGATCAGAGGAAGCCGTACAGCTCTCAAAGGCCAGATCATTTCCTAGGTATCCCCCAGCCCCTGCTCACCCACGTCTCTTTGAAATTTCAGTACAAATGTTACTGTTGCACTGAAAATTCATGAGATTGGTCTGTCCACATCTACACAATCTCCCAGCAAGAGGGAAAATAGGATTTGAAGAAGGTAAAGCCTAAAATGAAATACAGAGACAGGTGTGCTCAGTGCCAGCTCTAGATGACTCTTTCCCTCTGTTCTTCAAAATTATTACACTTGACTCACCCTTCCCTGATGGTCTGGGAACCACCCACAATTATCTGACTGTGTGTTTTGTCTTTTCCTTGGTTTTTTTTTTTTTTTTTTTTTTAACACTTCTTTCTATTTCCCAGTGCCCCTGGCCCTGGGTGTGCAGACTGGTGTGCACTTTACTGGTTGGCACTGGTGGGTGATGGTCTGATGCTACCTTGGCATGGTGGCCTTCACTCTACCAGAGTCCAGTTTCCCTTTCCTCCCAAGAGCAAGGCCACCTTTAGCGAGGGTCCACCGTCCCTTCATAATCTCCCTGAGGCTCTCTCCTTTCTTCAGCACACAGAGATTGGACAGCTGTATAGGAACAACCACAAAGATAACAAAGATATAAGGACCTAGATGTGGGAAGCCAACATACACCTCATTTTCCTGGAGGCCAAGTGTAAGCAGAGAGACAGAGATGTTAACACACTGTTGTTGTTCGGAGTGGCCTTCTTCGTGGATCCTGACTGCACAGATATATGGATGGGAACCATGAAGTGCAAGTCCCGAAATACTCTGTTACCATTTCCTCTAGATGAATAAGCGCATCCTCAGGAGGTATGTGTGCAGGCACAGACCCTCCCTTCACAGATCACTCTGCACTAATACCTTAGTGCCCTTCTAATGGCAAGGCGACAAGCTGTGAGGAGTATTCTATGGGGACCAGCTTCATATTTTGTCCATAGGCTGCAGAAGGCTCACAGACACATTTTGCCTGAGACGAAAGAAAAAGGCCTTTGCTTCCGAATTCTTCCTCCAGCATCCATGATACTATCAGACTCATTACTCTGGAAATAGCATCCATCATGATGATGCTATCCTTGTCTCTTTAATTCTCCGAGTCCCTTCTGCTCTTCAGACACAGTGACAGTTCTTCAGCTCTGCATTGCAAGCCCATAGGCTCCTATCTACCTTTCCATGCCATACCTTGGAAACGCCAGCTGTACATCAACATACCCAAACACAGCAAAGGCCTTCAGGATGCTGCATTGCCCACTCATCCCTTTGTCACCGGAGAAAGTGAATCATCTGTCTCCCTCTTCTGAATTTCCTTTAATGTGAAAAAGCATATAATCTATGCTTCCTTCTTCAAAGCTTTGTCATCTCACCTCACTGCTCTGTCCTCCAACAGGAGGTGTTAACATTTCACCTGTTTCTCATTAAGCAACTTGGAGCTTCTCTCTCTCAGGACCATTGAAACTATTTTCCCTTAGGACAGATAGAAATGACTTGAAAGCACAGTCTTGGGATGAGGGGTTTGGTTCAATTGTCTATGTTGATCGTCTAAAATGGCATTTGACAACTCCTTAAACACTTACAGAATCAGTTACTTGATTGTGTCTCAGTAAATTTCCTCCAACAATCACACTATGTTAGAGGCTCTAGAAAGATTTTCTTTCTGCATAGGCTGCACAGCCCTTGAAGGAGCTGAGGTCTCTGGATACGCTCAGCATATTGCCCAAAATGTACTAAGAACTTTGTAAACACATTTTCAGGAAAGGACATTACATGGGCATTAATTCCTCCTGAGAGCCTCTGAACTCATAAGTAACTGTTGTCTGAGGCAGGTGACATGGCAGCAATTAAGACTATTTAATTCTCAACATCCAGAATGCTAACCCTGTTTCCAGGGGATCCAGTACCCCCTCCTGTATCTGCAGGTACTACCTGCCCATGGTGTGCATACAGACAAGCAGGCAAGCATTCATACACATTTTTTTAAGCACACAAAGGAACAAACAAAAAGCCCTGCCTCATTTCTTCCGTATTGCAGCAGTAAGGTTCTGTATTGTACTTGCATGGAAAAACACACACCTGGCCTAACACTGTGCCTGAAAGCATACTGCTGCCACTGGTTTACTCACATTCTAAGAATCTACTTCAGTGTCTCCTGGGGCATTGAGAGAAGTGAAAGAAGGAAAGGGGAGGAAAGAATTAAGTTGAGTGGTTAAGAGAAATTGCATATTCTTTACCAGCTAGCTGTACCCTCACATATTTTGTCTTCACAACCCACAGGCATTCTAGGTCACTTGGGATATTTGAATACCTTGAATATATATTAGGGAACTTGATTTTTCCTGTAGAGAATTAGTACTCAAACCCAAGACTCTGTGTTTGGGCCAGGCTTACCTTGACTGGTATGGTAAATTACACACATACTCACACACACACACACACACACACACACACACACACACACACACACACACACACAATGATGCTGAGTTTCTGTGTCTCAAGCAATGTCTGGATATATTAATAAGGGAAAAGTCCAAACTCATTAATTTTTGTGTTACTGATAATGAGCCTAATTTGAACACAGAGTGGGACCTAAATATATACTTAATTATTGCATGGTTGACAATTCAGTTAATCAATGAAACAAGAGATTTATTAATGCCTTTCTTTATGTCACACTGTATGACAATTTGTCTCATTCTTGAATAATACAAAACAAATATGTCAGTAACTGCTCTGAGTTTCTCACAGCCTAGTGTAGCAGTTCTCAATCTGTGGGTCACGACCCCTTTGAAGGTTGAACTACCCTTTCACAGGGGTCACCAAAGACCATTGAGAAACATAGATATTTACATTATGATTTATACCAGTAGCAAAACTGCAGTTATGAAGTAGCAACAAAAATAATTTTGTGGTTAGGGGGTCACTACAACATGATGAACTATATTAAAGAGTCATAGGATTAGGAAGGCTAAGAACAACCGGTCTAGTGGGTAAACAAGTGTACAATAGATTACCTGGAATATATCTATCACATAGTTTCCTTTGCAGTTCTACTCCATAAGCAGTGTGTTCTAGAACAGCAATACAATAGTGGAAGATAATAACACAGTTGAAATATTGCCACTACCCAACATCAAGGCTTATTGTAAAGTTAAAGTCATTAAGAAAATATAGTGTGGCCCACAGAGAACAGAGAACAGAGAAAAGGACCAGAATGTAAATTCACACATACTCACACAGGCAACACACCTTCAGCTGTGGAGAAGATGCAGCTATATGGGAAACAATGCTCTTTTCAATAAATGTCTCTGAAAACACTGGACACTCACACACATCCTCCCAATTTCTACAGACAAGTCTTTGGCACTTTACTAAGATTAATTTGAGGAATGATGCATATACTTAATGTAAAATGAAGGGTAAAGAATTTCCTGAAAAACTACATAAGAGAAAATCTACTTTACTTTGACTTTGGTTGTGGTTTTTAAAGTACAACATCAGAGGCATAATCCACAGAAGAATAAAATGGCATGTTGCTCTTCATTATAATAAAATTTTCTTATGAACGTCATGTCCAAAGAATAAAACTACAAGCCACAGACTTGAAGAAAATAAGGGTATAAAATAGATAGTAGACTAGTATCTTAAGCCATAGATAAAACTCCAAAAGCTCAGCCATGGAAGGGAAAGAAAGAATCTCAGAAAAAAACAAAAGCATTTATGAATAGACAGCCAGTCAACAATGGAGCTGAGACAATATACAATTATACTGGATGGTGGCAAGTGTCACTTTTACAAGGAGATCAAAACTTCAGTAACAAAAGAGAATCCATCACCTGTCTAGCAGACTGCATACACATCAAAACTCTAACACTACACTTCGCTGGTGATGACATAAGACAACATAAAGTCTCATTCATCATTTCTGAAAATGCCATGCTACTTTGGAAGACATTTGGGTAGTGTTTTATAGAAGGAATTACACTCCAATTGAGCTCTGAAAATCATGGGACATAGTATTTACTAAATAATTTGAAAGCCAATATCCATACAGATATCTACACGTAAGTATTTATAATCATTTCACGTATACTTTCTTATTTTAATAGAGACCCCTCAATAGGAAGATAACCCACACAAAAAGTCTATACAATGGAATATTATTACTCAATGTTAAAAATTAGGTATCAAGCTATGAGAAGAATTAATAAATGTTAAATGCATTCTGAAACGAAAGCAATCACTTTGAAAGCCCTGCATCCTGCTTCATTCTAGGTGTGTTCCATTACAGAAAAGATGGTTTGGTTTAAAACATAGCTTATGAAGAGAGTGGAAAGAGGTGTAGCTGGCAGGGCCTGGTAAGAGAAACTGGTGAAGAAGACCACAGGCTGCTCAGGGTAATGGAAATTGTGGCTATACATCATTATGTTCCATGAAAACATATGAAATTTTAACACAAGAAATAAGCCCTCATGTAAACTACAGACCTTGATCAGCAATGTGATTTTAGCTGGTCGACTGTAATAGATGCAATGCAAATATAACATACCAATAATAAATATTGGAGGATGTGAACATGAAGTGAGACACGCAGGACCTACCAAAATAGTTTATCATTAATTTTAATAAACAATTAACAAACAAATGGAGCAATTTACTAAGTCAAATGTAAGAGGAAAATATAAAAATTATAAACCATAAGTAACAATGTTTTCCTTGAAAATTTTCACATAAAATTAAATCTCTCCCTCTGAAAAGTTGTGAATATTACTTACTTTGTTTGATAAGTATGGTTTTCTGGTTTTGTGATTTTTCTTACGCAGACTTTAGAGCAAATGGTCTTTATCATTGTGTCGAATCATCAACGTCATAAAAAAATATAATTGACAAAACAACATGGTTTCTGGGCAAAGAGTGGACGTAGGAACGAGGGGCCAATGAGAGCAAATATGTTGAAAATCTTGTAGCATGTAAGATTGCTAAGACAAAAAGGGAGTCTTAACTCTACAGATGAGATAATCTAATATTGTGGTTTCCATTTAATTAAATGTCATTCAATGAGCATTTTGCTGACAACTAAAATGTCTAAGGGAATCAGAGCTGCATCAGGCAGGATCCTCTTTCCTGAGATTTCAAACTACAGTCATAAAAGCCTGCAGGCTAGAAGGTATTAGGATAAAATCGGTTAACCCTTGACAGCTTAATGATCTGAGGATTATGTCCAGGTAAGAGGAATCTGGGAAGGATCCTAGAGAAGTCAATGATTAAACCGGGTCTTACCGAAGACAAAGGAGCAAGACTTAAAAGTCAGGCAGAGGTGGAGAAGGAGAAGAGTTCCAGTAAGGTGGAAGTAGGAATGGTGAGTAGGAATATAGAAATGAGAGAGATGGGAACCCGAGAACTCGAACTCACCAGAGATGGTTTTCTAGAGCGGTCTAGAACATTTGGCATTGGCTAGTATGCTATGAGAGAACCTTTCAGGAAGCAGAGAGCTATAACAGCATGCTTGTGCAATCACGTGGGGGAGAGGTAGGGAGGCATCAATTGAGCTTCATTCATGGAAAATACAGAAGAACAGACACATTTGAGAAAGATCCTGAAGGAAGTGCCTTGGCCTTTGGAAGGTACTCATTAACGATGTGTTTAGAACCAGGAAATCTGCATGAGCCCAGGGAAGAACAGGAGGGGAGAGAGTAAGGCAGAGAAGACTTGCACTCAGGCACCACGAATAGAATTGTTTTGCCGATACTATCAGTTTAGTAATGACTGGGGTCCTAGGAGATGCCTAGCAAGGATTTAATGATCACAGAACTGGAAATGCAGAGAAATTAAAGACTAAAGATTAATGTTGAAGTTACAAATAGAACCCTGGGTTTGTATTATATTATATTAATAAATAATATTAGCCAGAACTTTAAAATTGGGGTTCCTCTTTAGTAAAACTGTATCGAAGAAAAGTGTGTGTGGGGGGGAACTTTGTACTACAGATTACTTCCCGGGATCAGAGTTAGTATGAGAAAAAAAAGAGATTTGCAGGGCAGATGGAGAAGGCGGCCTCTGTCTTCAAAGCCAAGGAGAAAGCCAGATGCTTGGTTCGATAACGAGGTGGTCCTTAACCGGTTACATCTTGTTCATGAACCCCTTAGTACCTTGCTTTGTAGTCTGATATGCATGCACACACATTCTCAACATGGAAGACCCTTTTTTTTTTTTTTTTTTTTTTTTTTTTACTCATTGGTACACTGAGACCTTTTCAAAGGACAGGATATTAACATATTATCTGAATGGAAAATTCACAGTGCTTCTAGTACTGTGAGTTCCTGGTAATAGTTTTACAGTTTAGAACAGTGGTTCTCAACCTTCCTAACGCTACAACCCTTTAATACAGCTTTTTATGTGGTGGTGACCCCCAACCATAAAATTATTTTCATTGCTACTTCATAAATATAATTTTGCTACTGTTATGAATTATAATGTGATCCTTGTGGAAAAGTAGTTTGGGCCCAAAGGAGTCGCAACCCACAGGTTGAGAACCACTAGTTTAGAAAATGTTTCTCTGCCCTTTTTTTTTTTTTTTTTTAATCTTTGGCTGTCCAGGACTCACTATGTAGACCAGGCTGGCCTCCAACTCACAGCAATTTGCCTGCTGCCTCTGTCTCCCTGAGTGCTGGAATCATAGGCATGTGCCACCACGCTAGGCTGTTGTTTCTTCACTCTAGCATCTTCCGGTACCTTCTAGAGTCAAATTATTAGTACACATTTACAGATTAACTAAAAAGAAGTCAGCACACTAACACCTGATGATGATCTGCGCAAGTATGCCATTTCACGTGCGTGACATTGGGTTAAATTTGAAGAAAACAAGGAAGAGACTGTGCCCATAATATTAGGTTCCAGAAAGAATGAATGGTAGAGCTGGGAGTAGCAGCGGTGTGCTGGAGACGATCCCAAACTATCACATTATGACAGACTAATGAGGGGAGGAAATCAGTAGGCTTAACCTGGCGCAGGTCATGAGGAAGACGAGAAAGGGCTTGGGAAACACCCGTGGGGATGTCAGAATGCTGACTGGAATGTAAAGTCCTACAGAGTCATCTTGCTTCAGATGCTTCTTCAGTCACTTGGTGCCCTTCCTTCTTTCTGTCTCTATTTGCAAATGTGTACCCTGTATGTGGGCACACGTGTGCGTGAGCGTGCTGCCTGTAGAGACCCAAGTCTGACATAGGCATACTCCTCTATTACCCTTCACCTTACTTTGGACACAGGGTCTCTCACAGACCTAGAACCCATCAAAGCTCTCCTCGTCTGGTCTCTAACCCCCAGTTCTTGGATTACAGGAACATACTGCCATCTCCTAGACTTCTATGTGGATGCTGGGGACCCACCCAGGTCCTATGCCCGTGCCCATGGAAATTTACCTCCCCTGTTAGTCCTTCACCCTCATATGACATTTTTTGGCTAGTCCTGTTTGCTACCAGAAAGAAGGGAATTGCATTTATACCAAAATGAATCTTTTAGGAGGTGAAGAACACTACCTAGATTTGTACATGAACGGCTTAATGGTTTTTTGGACTAATGGCACCCAAAGGCATGTATGTTGAATAAATTAAATGAGATAAGCTGTCTCTGCACTGGAAACATATCTAGTCTCTTTACATCTATGGCTGTCACTCTGGAAAAGTGAGTCAGTCTTACCTCAAGGGAAAAGGAACTAAGTGCTTGGGAAGGCTGATGACATGTCTGATGACTAACTATTCCCAGAAATGAAGGGTTGATCTTTCCCCAAGGCAAGGTACAGTGTGGCAGCTGCTTTCCCGAGACTCCCCTAATTTGGTTGCCAACTTCCTTAAGTGAAGGCCAGTTGTTACAAAGAAGAAATCATGTTGGAGGATAATAAGAAAATGGTCCGCCTGGCACTTCTGCTTAGCATCTCATAAGCCATGACTGATTTATGGTGAGAGTGGAGTTGATCACAGAGAATCTAATGAATTGGCATCATAGCAGGGTTTTATCTGGGCTTGCTCATTTTTCTATTGAAACTGAATCTTTACCAAGGTGGAAATATAAGGATTTGCCTAATCTCCTGGTTCCTGAACTTGGCTGTACATTTGAATCTTTTGGGGGAATATTAAAAAATATTAATATGGAGGCATCAGAGATTTTGAAAAGATCCCCAGATCTGTTGCCATTTGAAAATCAATTTATGGCCCATTAATCTTATAAATGCCCCTTTATTTTGTGACTGTTTTTCAAAGTTCACCATTTGATCTTAGCCAAAAAGCAAAGAAGTGAACTGTATTCTCAAAGCCTTTCTACATCCATCATCCATTTGACATTCTAGAAACTCTTCGTTGGTCAGGCAGGGATTCTTCTATTGGAGTTTTAAAGATTCTAGTCAGCAATCAGCTTTTTCTATTTACTAGTCTGTGTTCTCTTTCAGGGTAATGAAGGTAAATGACCATACCAAAGTGTTCAAGCACAGGATTATACAAAAGATAACATTATGAGGCATACATGAGAACTGAATCATTTTTACTGTTTTCCGTGGGTCTCACACTTTAAAAAAAAATCTCTGAACTTTAGAAAATGATTATTTTTAATAAGAACCCATATTGAAACTCTATGGAGATTTCTGACCAATTGTAGAATCTAAGTGAAAACTCAGGAGAATCAGTCAGTGATCAGTCAGAGAGAAGCTTTGCGGGTCTATAATATAAAGTTCTTCAAGATGACCCACGTGCCCACTGAAGCTGGAGACTGCTGAACAGTGGCATCATTGAACCATATTGCGCACTGTCGCAGTATCTGTCTGAATTCCTATGATTCTCACACAAGCTTCAAAAGCCAGATCTGATGATCCATAAATCTCTTTCTGTCAATTCTGCTGGAGAGTAAATAAGATGAATGCTCACCATGCCAATATAATGGAATTATTTTGTTTTATTGTTGAACCTGAGACAAAATGGCATTATAAATTAGCTTATTTGGTGCAGCAATGATAATTTGGTTAATCCCATGAGTTCTTTTTGATAGTCTTATTCTTAAGGCTTGTTCCCAGTAAGTAATTTTTTGGTAGATATCATTATGTAAATTTTTACAAAGTAATGTCTCTAATGATGTTTTCTAGATTATTTTTTATTTCATGAATGTGAATGTTTTATCTGTTTCTGCGTCTGTGCACCATATGGATACTTGATGTCCGAGGAAGTTAGAAGGCCAGGGTCCTCTAGAAGAGCAGTAAGTGCCCCTAACTACCGAGCCATCTCTCCAGCCCAGCCTAGGATACTATTTATCAATAATATCAAGTAAATTTGAAATACTTTCCTACAATTAATTCTTATATGTTTATTAATAGATAATGAAACTGTTATGAGGTCTTTTAAGTATATTTTCAAAGTTAAACAGACATTTTCATGATTAATAGTTTTTGCACATATATGATATTATGCTGATATTAGACAACACATGAAATATGAATCAATTTGTAAAATATGGCACAATACTGGGTACAATAGTGAAATACTCTTACTGTCTTTTCTCATAAACATAACTATTTAGATAAAAAGTCCTATTATACATTTATATCAAAATATGCTAGCCCCACCTTTTATTAGCTGCTATTTTTGTTGTCCCTGTTGCTGTTATTTCAGCAAAATCCTCCCTAAGGACTGGATTTCTCATGTGCTTCTTGAGAGTAGAGCTCACAATTGTGAAGAACTTTCATGTGTATGTATGTCTGTGTATGCATTCTGCATTGCTGTCTAGATGTATGTGTACATCATCCATGATGTGGACGGTCTTTCTCGCTATGTTAAAGACAAGTAACACCACAGCTGTATGCATTTCCTTTCTCTTTCTATGAAATGGAGAGAACAGCTTAGCCCCTACACGGGTTGGGAGGAAACTGTGCAGTCTAGAAGGAAAGTTGAAGAGTCTTTGTTATCATGATGTTAAAGTTCAAGTCCAATTCACAGTTCAACAAACAAAAAACAAAGTGCCCAGTGAACTTTCTTATACATAAATATTTGCCTATACCTTTGATAAGATTCTCAAGCAGATCTGGGGATGTAAAAACTCTAGGTCAAAGGATATAACCATTTTAAAGAGCTTTGAATCTGTCATCCACCCAATTTCTAAACCATTACAGCAATTTATATTCCCATGAAAACTATTAACGTCTTTAATTGACCTGGCATGCAATAGGGTATAATTATCATCAGTTAATAAACCCTAATCAAAGAAATGGTCTTAGCTTCTTCAAATCTCTACCTCAAGTCTATGTTTTGTCATATTCTCTTTTCACTACTGTGTGTAGAGTCAGCTTTTGCTTTTAGTGAATGTTTTTCATCAAATTAAAAAAAAAAAACTTTCTATTCCTACTTTGATGAGGTCAAAATTATCCTGATGTAAGTGAGTGCTGGTTTGGCCAAATATGATTTCTATGCTTAAAAAAATTATCTGTGTATATGTCTCTGGTAAGTATGAGCATGCAAGAGCAGGGATTTATGGAGGCCAGAGATGTCAGATCCTTCTAGAGGTGGACTTAAAGCCTGTTGAGAGCCACCCATATAGGTGATTGGAACCTTGCTCAGCTCCTATCCATAAGCAGTAGATACTTTTGTTGTTGAGGAATCTTTCCAGGCCCCTGCACATTACAAAGAGATAAAATTCCCTAATTTATTCTGATTCTGTCACAATTTCCATTTATTAAGTAACTAATTAGCAAGCATTCCTACATGCCTGGAATTAATGTAATTTATTATGGTGTCTTGTCGTTTTTATATAGTGCTGGGTTCAAGTAGCTAAGTAGAGAGAATTTTTGCATAATTTGTCTTCATAGTATTTGTCTTTCCAGGTCTTTTCTTATAATATTCCCATCCAGCTTCACATGAAGATGATCCTGAGACTTCATCAAAATGAATTGGGATGTCTTCACTGACATGGTATCCAAATTTTTGTACAGCGTTTATTTACTTTTTAAAAATCTATGGCGCGAGGAATTCACCAATGAATCTGAGACCAGATCTTTATGTAGGCAAAGGTTGTTAATTGAAAATGTAGTTTCTTCAGCAGATGTATGTGTTTGGGTAGTCTGCTTCCTTTGTTTCAGTTTTGAGAAACTGCATAATTTGAGAACATTTTTCATGCCATATCTCACAGAGCAAGGAAATACTCTTATAGACATGCTTATGTCCACAAACATTTCCATAACCATAACTTAAGCTGGACATTCCTTTTTTTCTTCTTTATCATGGATTAATTAATTTATTCATTTTACATCCTGGTTGTAGCCCCCCTCCCTCCCCTCCTCCCAGTCCCACCTTCACTTTGTCTCCCCCTCCCCCATTCCTCAGAAAATGGGAGTCCTTCCTTCCCACCCACCCCAGGTCATCAAGTCCTATCAGGACTGAACATGTCTTCTTCCCTTGTGGCCTTGCAAGGCAGTCTCATCAAGAGGAAATTATGAAAAAGCTGACAACAGAGTCTGTGTCAGAGCGAGTCTCTGCTACCCTTACTTGAGGACCCACATGAAGCCTGAGCTGCCCATCGGCTACACCTTTGTAGATGGCCTAGGTCCTATCCATGCATGGTCCTTGGTTAGTGCTACATTCTCCAAAAGCCTCTCTGGGCCCTGGTTAGTTGACTCTGTTCATCTTCTTGTGGAACTCCTGTCACCTCTAGGTCTTTTTCTACCCTTTCCCCCTGCCCCAGGCCCCCGCCTTGCCTCCCCACAAGACTCACTGCCTATTGCCCAATGTTTGGCTGTGAGTCTTAGCATCTGTTTTCAAATGGCTACTGAATGGTGCCTCTCAGAGGACAACTCTGATAGGCTCCTTTCTGCAAGCATAGTAGAATATCATTAATGGTGTCAGGGATTGGTTCTCTTCCACAGGATGTGTCTTGCATTGGTCTAGGCATTGGTTGACTATTCCCTCAAGCTCTGCTTTATCTTTATCTCTGCACATCTTGTAGGCAGGGTAAATTTTGGGTCAAAGTTTCTGTGGGTGGGTTGGTTGTGTTCCTCTCCCTCCACTAGGAGTCTTGTCTAGTTATAGCGTGTCCTCTTCGGTCTCCATGGTACCTCATACTAGCAGTCTTGGCTAGGGTCCGCCTTATAGCCTCCCAGCCTATCCTGACTTACATCTCAGGCTTGTCACAGAGATGCCCATGCCCACAGTTTCTCTTTTCTCTGCAGGCTTTCTGCACTCCCATCGCTGCTCTCCCCAGGTCTGATCTCCACTCTCATTTCTCTCTGTCCCCTCTCCTACCTTGTTCCTTCTCTTCAACTACTATTGCTGTCGATTCTATTGCCCCTTCTGAGTGAAATCCCTTGGGTGTTCCACCTTACAACAAGGACATTTGCTCAACTAGTTCATAGAGGCTTTAATCATAATATCCATAATCTAGAAACAACCAGATGTCCCACAACCAAAGAATGGATAAGGAAACTGTGGTACATTTATACAATGGATACTACTCAGCTACTAAAAACAAAGAAATTGTGAAATTTTCAGGCAAATGGATAGAACTGGAAAAAAAAATCATCCTGAGTCAGGTACTCAGACCCAGAAAGACACACAGAGTATGTACTCACATGTAAGTGGATTTTAGCCATATAATACAGGATAACTGTACTACAAGGTAAGGCAAGTAACAAACTAGACATTCCAAACTGGTATCTCCAAAAACACTAGACTAGCCTGTGGATAATTGAAGTCTCCTTCCATTGTTTGCTTGTGAACTCCCACTCCTTCAGTAAAAACCCTGGCTTCCACACCCACAACCTACTTATTTAATTGTTCACTTCTAGTACACAGATACGGCACTACCACGAGTGTATCCTTACTCTCATTTGGAAACATAAGAAATTAAGACATAGTGTGTAGCACTTCGCTGGTTTGGTTTTATACACACAGGTATTTTCCAAAGATCATTTACTCCATCCCATTTCAGTAAGATTGTTTGGTGTGTTTATGACACAGATAGGTTCTCTTCATAGTCTGCACCCTTCCCTGGAGTTCTCTAACTACATAAATGAAGTTTAACTTAGTGTGCATGAAGGCTCATGCTATTTACTGTAAGGTTCTGTAGGTTTGATAGACATAGAATGTGACATGTCTATCATATGGACCATGCAAAATAGTGCCTGTGCTCCTAAGGTCACCAGCTCTTCATCTAATTCTTCATTGGCTTTGTTCTTATTTTTTAAAGTACATTTTAAAGAGCTTTGATTAAAACCAAATTACACCATTTCCCCCTTTTCCTCTCGCCTCCTCTTTCCATTTCTCCCTCCACCCTGCTTTCTCAAAAATTCACCAGCCTCCTCTTGTGTTAGCCTTGCTATTAAATATACATATAAATAGACAAACACATAAATACATCTTGTTGAGCTAGTTCAGTGTTGACTGTATATATTTCTAGGGCTGACGTGGTACTGACTAAACAACACTGAGTTTTTATTATTTCTGCAATCCTGCCTTTGAAGGCTCCTCTTCGTATTTTGACAAATTTTGTCATCTGTTTACTTTTGCCATTGGATAATATGAAATTAAATCAATGTGCGACACTTTCTATCTTTACAAGATGACAATTCCACATCACAGTCTATGCTTCCCTATACGTATTATTTGCCTCCAGCATTGGCAAATATAAAGATAAAGCTGCTATGGCCATTTGTGTGCGGGTTGCCTTAGATCATTAGATCACGATCTTAGATCATTTAGGTATGAACCTAGGTGTGACTGCCGTATCATAGAGCTGAGTTTGAGTTATAAGAACCAACACACCATCTACCAGAGTAAGATTGCACTTTGGGGTTACCGTTGGTGATTAATAGAAATCCCTGGTATTTCATGTGTCTGCTTTACCGGTTGGAACCTACAGCAATACTTGACTTAATTTTGCCAACTGGATATGGAGTGGTGACCTATTAACTCTTAAATTTCCACTAACCAATGCTGTCTAACATTGTTTCATGTGATTATTTAAAATCAGAATGTCCATATCATTTACTCATTTTTAATGTGTGTGTGTGTGTGTGTGTGTGTGTGTGTGTGTGTGTGTGTGTGTATGAGATGTTATTCAATCTAGGGCTTTGAGCTGCTATTGCCTACAGAATAGTTTGTTGACACTTCACTGGAATTTAACTGAATCTGTAAATCACATTGAGAAGTAACAACAATATTGATGTTTCTAAAATATAAACACAAAACCAAAAAAATCTCTATTTATTTATGTATTTGAATTGTTTCGTCACAGTTTGAGATTCCCATAATTTTATTAAATTGGTATTTTTATGTTTATAAAAATAAGTATTTTTTTGTTTTCTATGTTAATAAAATGATGCTATTTTGTGACTTCAACTTTTAACACTAGTGTATATAAAAGCAACAGGGCTGGTTTAGTAACCTGACAGCTTGATCCTTGCTGTGTTGCTCATCAGTTGCACATGGAAACCTCTACCCAAATGATGACTTTGGAAACAAAGACAAGGCTGGATAGTTGTCCCTCGGCCACTTGCACGCCATCCTTCTTTCTGGTCTTACCTGACCAGACAGAACTTCCAGCACAACTGTGAATAGGCATGGTAGCAGAACACGGCTGTGCCTTGTCTTGACCTGAAGGGAAGCTTCCGGCTTTCAAATATTAGCGTGAGGACGTGCCTTCTTTATAACGTCAGCAAGTCCCTCGTATACTTAGCTACAAAGAGTTTATTATGACTCGAGTTTTGTTGTTGTTTGTGATTCACGAATGAGTGTTAGCTTTTTATCAAATGCCTTTCTTGTACAATGTAATTTTTTTCTTCAGTCTTTTGATGTATAAATCACATTGACTTTCAAATGTCTAAGCAGTAATTGCATATCTGGACAAAATCTCACTCGGTTGATGGCATATAAACTACTTTTTATACATACTTGTATTTAATTTGCTCTTAATTTTCTGAGATTTTGCGCCAAGTGCATATGAAATTTTGGCTTGCACTTTTCTATTCTGTGAGCTATCTTTATCATTTATCAGGCTTTTGGTATTAGACTCACTTTTGGCTTAAAAATGAATTATCAGGTGTCTGTTTCTATTTGGGGGGAAAATAGTTGAAGACTGAAATAACTTATTCTGTAATATATGAAGACACAGTGGCCTATTGTTACTTTAACTAAGGTTATTTATTCATTTCCATTTATTTACTAGGCAGGCACATTCAAAGAATTTACTTTCTTTCGTAGGAGTTTTGTAGGATGACTTCATAAAATCTGTTTACTCAAAGTTAGTAAGTTTGTAAACAGCGTTGTCATAGCCTTTCATGATGACCCTGTTGATGCCCCGGTGTCCCACAGACTGACTTCATTTTCACTTCTCATGCTGGTGGCTTATATGCACTCTTAGTGTTCTCTGCCTCTTTTTATTTTTTCAGCTATAAGTTTATCAATTTTGTTTCTTTTTCCAATTAAAGTGATAACCATATTTTTTTCTATTTCCTTTGTACTTTTGAACTCACAGACTACTATTCACACTTTTATTTTTTCATTCTGCTTGCTTGACTCTTAATATTACCTGTTTTCCCTAGTTTCTTTTCCTAGTTTTCTTTCTTTAATTTTTTTGAGGGGGCTGGGGGAGTCTGGATGATTAAGCTACTGACTCAAGATCTTGCTTGTTTTCTAAAATGTGCATGTAATTTCATAAATTTTACCTGAACCACCTGATTTATGTGGAGTCTACTAATCTTGGCAAGTTTGTTTTATTTGACAAGGTCTTGCTATGTAGTTTAAGATGGCCTTGAACTCCTTCAGTAGCGGGGGCTACCTTCAAATGCACACCTCAGACTTCATGATGATGGGGTTACAAGTGTGCATCATACCCAGTTCCCACCATGGTGTTAGTTTTATTTTCATTTTCATTTACTTAAAATATTTAAAAATGTCTCCTGAGATGACTCTTTTCTAGAAGTGTGTTGCTTCGTCTCCAGATGCTTGGAAATTTTCTTCCTTTCTTTGTTTTCTGAAAGAGGCTCTTGTTGTTTAATTAAGCAGGCTGCCCTGGAACTTACTATGTACCTGATCATGGTCAACCTCTTCCACTCATGCTTCTCCTAACCTCAGCATCCTGAGTGCTCATTATAGGCCAGACATATGGTATCCAAAGTCACCTATTTTTTAAATTATTATTTTAATAATAAAATTATAATAATATGTTAGATCATAATATTATACATTACTAATGTATTATGTTATTAATATAATATATATTAATTACATAATGCTACAGTACATTATTTTAATTTACTATTTAAAAAATTTTAATTCTGTTGTATTTTAAAAACAGACTTATGCAAATTTTCCACTTTAAATTTGTTGATTTTTATGGCCCAGAATATGATATTTCCTGGTGAATATTCCATACAATACTGCAAAGTTTGTCCGTTGTGCCTCTGTTGGATGGCTTATCCTTCAAAATCACCTCTTCCACATCGGCTTTCTTATCCTTATGGAATATTTGCCTGGTGGTTTCATCAGCTGCCAAAACAGTAATGTTGAAGCCGTGCCAGATCTTTAGTGGGTTTACCTAGTTTTTGTTGTTGTTTGTTTGTTTGTTCGTTTTGTTTCAGTTTTACCAGTTTCAACCTACATATTTGGATGCTGTACTGCGAGGTGCACATATACTAAATATTGTTACTTCTTCTAAGAGTTGACCACTTCATCAACGGCTGTTATTGCTCATTAGCCTTGTGGGTGGACTTCATTCTCAAGTCTGTTAGGAATGGAATTAAAACATCCACCCTAGCTCCCTTTTAATTAGGGTTAACATCATAAATATTTACATCCACCAAAGTTTTTATGTTGACATATTTAGTTTTATTATTTTAAACTTACTGTTTTAAAGTGTGCATGTGTTTGTGTGTGTCCGTGTGTGTGTGTACGCGCGCACATGTGAGTACTGCTGCCAATGGAAGCCAGAGGAGGATTTTCTGAGGCTGAAGTGACAGGTGGCTGTGAGCCACCTACTGCGGGTGCTGGATATCGACTGGGGTTCTTTGCAAGAACACTACATGCCTCTAACCACTGGGCCATCTCTCTGGTCCCTAACCTCTTTAAAATAAGTTCTTTGTCAGCACACAACCTATCTAACATGGCTTAGATTATTTTCTGTTTGTAGCCTTCATTCTTTATGTTTTCCCACCTATTTTTCAAACGTCTTGGGTAATTAATTATACCACTAGATTTATCCTAGCACACTGCTTAAAATAACCTACTATTCTATTGTGTTTGCAATATTCCTTCCAAACAATAAGGGCTGCCGTTATATGGAGTGATGGGTGTACATGTGGCACAGACCTCTTGGGATAGAAGTTGTTCAAATCTTTGACAGCACTGTTGGCGCGATTAACTAATAATGATTGCTATTATTGATTGAAAGTTATCTTCTAAATCAAGAACCGAAATAGAAACATGCAATCTAGGGTTATTTCTTTCTTTTTTGAATTTTAGGGAAACATACTTTCTAAGCCATCTAGGCCTACAAACTTATTTATGAAATATTTCCAAATGAAAACTTCATTCTCAAGGCTATATATAGAAATATCTATATTTAGGCTTACTCATTTTTCTTGTGTCAGTTTGTTCATTTCATTTTAGTTCACTCACAGATTTATTTATACAAATGTGTTTATCACATTCATTTCTTTTTTTTTCCCTAATATCTGTGTTAATACATTTTGTCCTGCTTCCTAACAGCAGTAATGTATCCTTCCCTGCCCCACCTCCACCTTGGTCATTCTTGCTAAAATGACTAACCTATTTATCTAATTATTTAGGAAACCAATTCTTGCTTTTTAAATTTTCTCTGTTGAATTTTAATTTTCTAGGTGTTCGATTTGATACAGTTGTACTGTTGTCTTAACATAAACATGTAAACTTCATTCATGTAACACAGATTTTTTTTCCTTCAGTGGTACATAAGCATAAAGGAAAAGCTACTGTTTTATCAATTTTAGCTACATACTAAAGTCTTACTTTCTTGTATTTTTACTTGTATGACCTCTGACATAGTTTTAAATTTATACTACTATTTATTCATTCAATTATTAAGGGGTTACTCTAGAAACCTATTAGTTAACATGCAAACACTGAAGAATTTTGCAAGGCTTTCCTAAAAGTACATGCTCTGCCATTATTTTATACTTGGAAATGTTAAGAGCAAAGTAGTTAATTGTGTAATTCACACGTTCTGCATTTCTGCAGAATTGAACTGTGTGCTCTGTCAGCGACTGAAAGTTCTAAGTGTCTTACTTTGTAATCGTGTCACATACATTTTCTTTATGCATTGAAGGTGGTATCAGATGAATATGTTTATAATTAGACCAATCTTGTTTTTCATGTCTTCTGCTCATTTTTGTCCTCCGTTGTTTTCAATCTCCCACATATTTATGTCTGAGGGATGGCTCACACATTGAATGTGCATTTTGTTTTTACCATTCTGAAGTATGAAGACTCTCAGGTCTTAAATGACCCTAAATGCTGGATTTCTCTGTGCCTGTTCCATCTGCTTTTTCATTTTTCTTGCTTGTCTTCTTTCCAGCTAACCACCATTCTAACTTACTGAACATAAATTGTTTTTATTTTTTTATTTTTTGAGAGCTTACTCGGATGGTCACAGCCTGATTTATTAAAATGCTACTGTTTACTCTAAAAAAAAATTCCATTTTTTTTTCACATTCAGGCCCATGTGCATGTTGTTGTCTGGTCTCCTAATATTCACATCCTGTGAGCAGCACCATGCGTTCATTACCTTTGCTCTTTAGGACTTTCTGGAGCCATTTCTATTTGTCTGCAGATTCACCCTGTCTGGTGACACAGCCCTGCATTTTCTGTCTGGAATATCATTCTTGCTATCAGCTGGGACTTTTCGGTATATCTTTCAGTTACCACTGAATTTTGCCACCATTTTTTTTCTTACCGTTGCTTTCCTTTCTATGGACTTTTAAATATAGTTAGATTGCTACAACATTTTAGAATGCGAATTTTATTTTCAACACCTCAAGGTTATCCCCTTTCCTTCAGTCAGCACCTTGTGTTGAAGAAAGAGCCTATCTCACCACACTTTTTTTTTTGCTTCATTGAAAGAAATATGTCTATAAGACACAATGTCAACGATAATATCTTTGAGTTAGTTTTGTGTTAGCCACACACTGTTGCATGTGGAGCCTACCCTTAAGTATGCTTTTATATACTCAATAAGATTCCACTGGAGAAAACTAGTTTTCTGCTTGCAAGTGGGTGTCAATTGCAGCTATCTTACTGGCTAGGGGTGGGAGCCTGTTTCCACTTCTCCCTCTCTGTGTTTATTTGTATTTTGCAAATATTCATTTTCCCCAGTTTTGAGAGAGAGAGAGAGAGAGAGAGAGAGAGAGAGAGAGAGAGAGAGAGAGACAGAGAAAGAGACAGAGAGACAGAGAGACAGAGAAAGAGACAGAGAGACAGAGAGACAGAGAGACAGAACGTGTTTATATGTATTCAGGTACCCATGTGGGTACAGGGATATACATGTGTGTGTGTGTGTGCTTGCATATCACTTGAGGTAGTCTTCTTTAGACACTCCCCACCTCAACACCCCCTGCCCCACTTTTGAGACAGGATCTTTTAATGACCTAGAGATAAGCAACTACGCTACATTGGCTGACCAACAAGTCCCAGAGGACTCCCTGTAATAATCTCCCCAGTGCTGGGTACATGCCACTGAATCCAGGTGGGTTTGTTTTTGTTTTTTTGGTTTGTTTGTTTTGTTTTACCATGGGCTGAGGGAATCAAACTCACCTTCAGACTTGCAAAGCAAGTACTTTACCAACAAAGCCATTTTCCCGGCCCTTAGCTTTGTTTTATTAAATGATTTCCCAGGAAAGGTATGTTTGCCTATGTATCTTTACTAAGGCCCAAAGACTTTCTTGAATTAAGCTGTTCTGTTGTTTTAGTTTGTTCTGTGCGTCTTCACCCACACTAGGTTGTTTCTAGCCTTTCCATCTCCAGATGATTTTATGGCGCCCTGGAAAAACAAGTGATCCTTAATTGAGTGCTTGAAATGGTATACGAAAAATTTAACACCCATGCAGATCTCTTTGAAAAGCATTTTGATTTCTTGCAGTGCATATGCACAGATTACTAGCAGATCAACTCAATTCCCCAGTACATTATGGCAATCTTATGTCAATTTTCAAACTTTAATGTATCAAATTTCCATTTTCCCTTACCTCTAACTAAATTATGAGTGTTATTTAACCCATTGGCTTCCTGTCTTCTTTGCTCTCATTGGTCGCCTGTGAGTTTGATATGAAATTCAGTATTCAAGTCCAACCACCACAGTGAACCTGCTTTGTTCACACAACAATGATTTATTCTACTTGCAACCTTATTGCCCTGTTGTATTTGTATTTATCATTGCAAAGATTCTTAAATTAGTGTTCAATAATAATTTGCTCATTACCTGCTATTACTTACATTATCAGGCACAACAAACCGCATCCCAAGTAGACCAGATATATTCTTTATTTCTTGTCTCAGCAGAGATTAGAAATCCAAAAGCAAAGTAACAAAGAAACAAATTAGTCTAATGATATTTGATTAAATAAAAATGAGAACAATGAAATAAAAGGTGCACAAATTCTATATTGCAGGTAGGCACAAAAATTATAGTTAGCTAAGAATGGTGAGGCAGAAGATGGAAATAGTAATTGAATATTCAAAGAATCATTGGAGTTGCCGGTCAGAGCTGTTACCATAGATTGGCACAGCAAGCAAAGGGTGAGATAAAAGAAAAGAAAAAGAAGGGTTCAGAGAAAAGACTGGTGAAGCCAGGGATGAATAATGTGGGGCCACTGTTGCCGAATGAAGCTATGGGTGGAGAAAGCTTATTTAAAAGCTCGTTCCTGAGACGATAAGCCAGAGCCTCTCCTTCTAGAAACAGGACCAAATATTATTCTTTGTGTTCTTAAGACTTGTATGAGTTCTTTAATTACCACCCAAGAGATTTGTTTACCAAGTAAAAAACAAGAAACAATTGTTGCCCCAGGGCTAAGAGTAACTAAGGAAAAAGAAACACACCTGCTTTCTTGGTCACCAATACGAACATTTTACTTTCTTGCATATTGAATGGTAAGCTGAAGGCAGGAGTTGGAAGGAACACAGGCTGCTCTAGGGGGGATGAATCAGCCTGACTGTTAGCCTTGCAACACCCGTGTGGGTGGCTGCTTGTGCAATCTTCGGCCGTAATCTTCCTGCCTTTAATGAAGCGCTGCTTTGACGGTCTCTTGATGTGTTTGCCTGTTAGAAGCAGGACATACATGGGGTTTCTTAATGGAACCTCATCACATTTAAAGTCATGATTGAAAAATTGTTTGCCCTAGGTTAAAAAGTCCTGTTTAGCTCCGGAGAGAGCCCAAGCGAGAAAAGGAAGTGCTAATCATAAACTCAGAGCTTGCTGCTGACGCCGTTGGATTTGGGGAGTTTGCATGAAAGAATAAAATACATTTGAAGTATATTTGAATAACTTGAAATGTTGGACAGAAAATATGAATATAAAGAACAAGAAAAATAATACTTGAAACGCCAATGAAATTGTCCATTGATCTTTTTTTTGTTTACAATTTTTAAAAATGAATAAGAATTGTTTCTAAGTACAGAGCCTCACCTCAGCTTTCTCCCGGTTTCATTTTATTTCCGTAGTCAACAGCTACTGATTGCACAGTAGATGGTGTATCCTGTGCTAGTGTTAGAGACTGCAAGGGGTCAAACATGGACCCAATTCTCAGCGGTTCAGATCAGCTTGGTGAAAACCCTCACATATTTGTCAGTAATTGACTTATGAATGACTATTTCCAAATTGAGGAAAATGCCTCCGGAAAGAAGCGTGCTTCTACGAGTGCTCTTGGTAAAGGGACGGAAGAAAAACCACATCGATTCTTCTTTTGATCTTAGAAATGAGCCGCACAATAGGAGTCCAGACTGTGGGCTGCCTGTTGCTCTGACTAGAGCAGAAATCATGGATTTAACGTAGTGTTTTCTGGACAGTTTAAGTCAGTCCATAATGTTCTACAAGGCTGCTCTCCTGAGTGCTACCTGCAGTGGTTTTGTAGCTCCTGAGCCAGCACTGTCACCAATCTCCATGGTCTTCCAATCCATTGTCACAGAGTTTCCAGAGAGCCATTTCTAGAATGCCACATTCCTGGTCACTGCTTCCCCAAGTTACTCCCTCACATGGCTGCATTGCTGTGCTCCATATTTATGTAAATCAAGTTCAAAGTTCTGGCAAGCCAGGCACACCGTGACCATGCCAGACTGTAACCAGCCTTACCAGATTCATCTTTCACCACTCTTTTCCACACCCTGTGCACATAAATTGAGAAGCCTGGTTACAATTTTTATGACAAAATGATTCCCTTCCCTTATATAGGTGTATATATTTTATTTACTTGATTAATTTATTTTCTGGGAAGCATTCCTGGCCTCCTTTGCCTGGAAAACCAAAATCTCCAGGTCAAATATAAGTCTGTCGCTGACGGTCTCTCCAATCCTATTAGCTAGAGTCACTCTGTCCTTTCTTGGTGTTTCTTTAACGTCTTGGATCTTCAACAGTGTTAGCCCTCATATTTTATATTTCCATGAACTTTGTTTTACTTCCAATATCAATTTGTAAAATTTCTGAGAGTGAGGACTAGTCTTGTGTTTTCCAATACTTTTATTTTGGCTGTTCCTGGGAAGGGAGCTAAAACAATGCTTCTTATAAATTAATGTATGATTGTGGAGCAAAGGCAAGATCAGTCAGCCTACAGTGTTGCTTTTCTTTAATTCTCAACAGTCTTGGCTGGATTTTTGTCACCTTGGCACACATCAGAGCTGAGGAAGAGGAACTCTCAATTGAGAAAATGCTTCCATAAGCTTGGTCCATAGGCAAGTCTGTCAGGCATTTTCCAGATTAATGATCTATGTAGGAAGGCACAGAACACAGTGGGGAGTGCCGTGCTTGGGCAGCTGGTACTGCATTGTATAGGGCAGCAGATTGTTCAAAGAAGTCACGGAGAGCAAGCCAGTAAGCAGTGTTCTTCTGTGACCTCTCCTTCAGTTCCTGCCTTGAGTTCCTGCCCCAATATACTAGATTCTTTTTTTAGAAGAAAAAGGAATGTTTAATTGATCTGTATATGAACACTGTCAGCATTATCATTCTTAGCAAACTATTGTCTGAGTGTCTAGAGCAATTGTGCCTTCAGAAGGATGAGAAAAAGAATATTTTTTGAATTTTTCATCTGACCTTCTAGAATGTATTTATTATTAATTTCCATCTACATTTTGTTCCCAGATAGTTCCATTCTTGGGGCAGATCATTTAATTTATTCTTTTTATAATGAGATCTGCTAGGCACACCTGTTACAATCAGGCCTAAGTTTAGGACAAGAAGCACAACAAGAATGACACTACACTTATGGAATATGTGCAAAAGAACAAATTTATTATACTTATAAAAGTATTCATGGTAGGATAGATTATTAAGTTCACTTTTCTTTCCTGGTAATGTACAACATCTCCTTCATCAAAACAAGGGTTGATCAGGTGGTGTTGGCTTAAAAAGAAAAGTTTCAATGTAGAAATGGAAAATGATTTGTTAATGCTTTCTGTTAACTTGGATATGAGTCTTAACTTGTAGGATTGAGAGAGAGAGAGAGAGAGAGAGAAAGAGAGAGAGAGAGAGAGAGGAGAAAGGAGGAAGAGGAAAAGGAGAAAGAAGAGGAGGAGGAAGAGGAGAAGGAAAGGGCTTATTTGTCTTATATATCCTAGGTTATATCCACTGAGGGAAGCCAACTCAGGAACTCAAGGGAGGAACCTACGGGCACAAATTAATTGCTCTCCATGGCTTATTCAGCCTCTTCTCTTATATAACCCGGAATATCTGGCCAGGGGTAACACTGCTCATGGAAACTTGGGCCTTCTCACATTAATCATTCGCCAAGAAAATGCCAGGTAAACTACAGGCAAACCTAAAGGAGGTATTTATTCACTTGAGGTTCTATCTCTCCAAATGACTCCAGCCTGTGTCAAATTGATAAAAACAAAAACAAAAACAAAAATCTAACCAACACACACACACACACACACACACACGGAACCATAATTAAAAAGAGACAAGAATATACCTATGTGGGCACAGCAGAGAAGAAGAACCCTTCTCGCTGACCCAAGAACATACCAAGACCTTGTATGGACTCACTAATCATGTGTACTGGCAGACAGAACCTACACAACACCAAAGAGATAGCCATGCTTCTGAGCCCATATGGACAATGCTGCAGGTCTGACATTGCTCATGAACATGGGAAAAACAAAACTTCTGAAAAAGAGGGATCATGGGCTGATGACTGATGACCGAGGACCAGATATGACTGTAGCAACCTTGGCATAGACCTGAATGTATAGACCAGATATACTTGAAGACCCAATAAGAGCTTGGACCACCACGTAAAAGGAGCAGAAAGCCCTGGTAGACTGACAAATCGAAATGTAAATGAGTACGAAATATAACAAAAATGAAAGTCAAATTTCTTGCACATTCAAGTGTATGAATCGAGGCTCAAATGGGCTACAGTGAGAAGGGCTTCCCAGGGGTGAGAGGAGGTGTGAATATCGCATGATCGAATAAACGATAAGCCTGAATAGTCTACTGTAAAGTCAAGTGCTGTATGCCAAGTTTCTAGACCACAAAGACATGATCAATAAATGGACACTCAGAAGATTCTCATGAAAACGTCAACTTCAGAAGACCAGTAATAACCATATAGGCATGGTATGGTAACAGGGTGACAACTGAAGAAATAATTCAGAGTCATCACCACTGAGGCTTGAGTGGTCCTAAATATAACACAGGTGAGACCTGAGCTTGGCTGAGAAACAACAGCCATATATAGACTAGTAACAGAAATAAACCATGACACAGAAAATTTGTGTATGATGTGTTTGAGGGACATGAGAAGTAGTAATTGTGGGCCATTGTTGAAAAGGTACAAAGAAATCGACTAGACCAGGAGAGAGGAGGTGTGGACATAGATGTGAATGGAGGGCATTTCTTTGAAATTGGGTATATAAAATATTCCCAGTGGTATAGTTTTGCTCTGAGCAAGCCGAGCACACTGTCACAAGAGATTTCTGCATGACAGCTATTTTGAGGAGAGATAATATACTCAAAACCAAAGCCAACCAAAACCAAACAAACAGAACTTGGATTGAAAACTGGAGACCAGCATAAAAATTAATGGTTAAGACTTTTTATGGTTGTGTTCTCACAATTTAATCTTTATATTAAAGGTTATTTATGTCTGTTACTTTGCAAATGTTAGACTAAATGCTAGTATCTAAAATACAATTGTATTGCACAAATGAAAGAGTAAACAGGGTTTACTGTGGTTTAATTTTCACACTGAGCTAGAAGACTATGTGGGATGTGGATATGATTTGAGAAAGTGATTGGCAAATTGTCACGTTCCCGAGGCAGGAGTTACATGGAAAGGAGTGTAGTCTTTTACAAACGTGATTCAGATCTGTCCCTGTCTACGCAAAATTCTCCAATGACTTTCTTTCAGACAAATCAAGCAAAATCTGCAAACCGTAGTAATGGATTACGTTGTCTCCATATAATCAGATCAAGTATCTTCTCCTGTTACCTTGTTGCTTAGCATTCTTGATCTGTCTCCACAAAGTTACCACTCTGGATGCCTTCTGATTTGTTTAATATTTAAATCTTTATGTTTAGTTGTTTGAGAACTTCACAAAAGCATATAATGTGCTTTGTCAAATCTAACCACCATTATCTTTCATCCAATTCCTCCTCTGTGCCCATTGAACCACTTTTCTCACCCAAAATCATGTGCTTTAAAAAAAAAAAAAACCCACAGGCTCCACTTAGTGCTGTCAGCACATGGGTGTAGGACCCTCTACTCGAGCAAAGGTAGGCTTTCAGAGGCTGTATCCCTAAAGAAAACTTACTCACCCTACCCCAGCAGCCATCTAATGTCAATATGGGGGTGAGGTCTCTGAGCTACTTGGCAGTCCATGCTTAGATTTTAGCCTGGCTTGATCTTGTACATGTATTGTACACAAACACATAGCCACTGTAAGTTTCCATGTGCAAAAAATCCTTTGTGTGCATAAAACACTGTGTTACTGCAGTCATCCACCATATCTGGCCCTTATCATCTTTCCATATCCCTTTTCCATAATGATCCCTGAGCCTTCAGGGTGAGGAGTATGATATAGATGTCTCATTTAGGGTTGAGGATTATATATTCTTTTTTTCTCTGCTTTTTGACCAGTTGTGGGTCTCTGAATTAATTGCCATGTACTGTAAAAAGAAGCTTCTTTTATGATCGTGGAAAGCAATGCTAATATATACATATAGAGATTGCTCACTAGGACATGGTTTAACACTATATCCATTTAGAAGAATAGTAGTAGTCTGGTCTCATTTAAGGCCTATATTCTAGTGACCCATAGGTTTTTGGCCTAGCTAGTGGTACTGATATGAGTTTGATCTTTTTATAGTGGACTTTGAATGTAATCAGAAGTAGTTGGTTACTTCCACAACATAATATGCCACTACTGCACAAATGAGTATGTCTTGTTAGGCTAGTAATTACTGTAGCACTCAGGATTTCAGCTGGATCAGACTGTTGATGCCTTCCCTTTGGCCCAGTAACAAGCATATAACTTTGTAGGACTATGAAAAGAGTGAACAGGGATGAAGTATCCAGGTTAGTATCAGGGTACTAGTTTGATTTTTCCATGTTCCAAACTCTATGTGGTGTACTCAGCAATAGGAAATTCAAATCAAATCTACTTTGAGTTTTCATCTCATTTCAGTCAGAATGACTAAGATTTAAAACAAATAAAACCACAAATGCAGACACAGATGTGGAGAAAGTGGAATGCTTACTCAGTGTCGATGGGAGTGCCACTATAGAAATCAATGTGGACACACTTAAAGAAGTCAGAAATAGCTCTCCCATATGGATCAGCTCTACCTTTTTGGGGCACATATCCAAAGGACTATATATTCTACTACAAATATATTTACTTATTTATGCTCACTGTTACTCTATGCATAATAATGAGGAAATGGGAGTAGACTAGATGCCTATCAACTGATAAATGGACAATGAAAATGTGGAGCATCTTCATAATGAAATACTATCAAGCTGTAAAGAAAAATAAAACTCTGAAATTTACAAGTAACTTATGGACCTGGAAACAATCAATCTAAGCGAGGTAACCCAGGCTCAGAAAGACAAAAGGCAGATATTATCTTTCAGAAGTGGGTGCTGCCTTTGAATCTTTACATATGTGTGTTTAAAAAATCAGAGCACTCATAGAGGTCAGGAAATCACTGAAGGATCATGGGGCAGGGGATTTCAAGGGTAAAGGGTTGAACACAGATGTCACGAAGGGGAAAAGAGAAAAATGGAACAAGAAGTGTTAAATGGGGCAGGGAATGAGAAGCCAGGGTCAAGGAGGGAGCACGGCAAGGGAACACTAATGACATTAGAAAGTATGTTATAGAAACTCACTTTTTGTAGAAACTTCCTAAAATGTACACATGGACATTCACTTAAAGGGAGTTTATTTCAATTTTCTTGTATCTGTTGAGGCTTGCTTTGTGACCTAGCGTATGGTCAAGTTTGGAGAAGGTCCCATGAGGTGCTGAAAAGAAGGTGTATTCTTTTGTGTTTGGGTGAAATGTCCTGTAGATATCAGTTAGGTCCATTTGCTTCATGATGTCTATTAGTTTCATTGTTTCTTCATTTAGTTTCTGTCTTGAAGGTCTGACTATTGGGGAGAAAGGGGTGTTCAAGTCTTTCACTATTAATGCGTGGGGTTCTATGTGTGATTTCAAGCTTTAGTAACATTTCTTGTACAAATGTGGGTGCTCCTGCATTTGGGGCATAGATGTTCAGAATTGAGACATCATCTTGGCACATTTTTCTTTTGATGAGGATGGAATGTCCTTCCCCATCTCTTTTGATTAGTTTTGGTTGAAAGTCTATTTCATTAGATACGAAAATGGCTTCTCCAGCTTGCTTCTTGGGTCTGTTTGCTTGGAATACGGTTACCCCGTAATGGGGGCACCATGCCTTTCCCAGACACCATAGGCTATCAAATAATAAAAACGCATGAAGCCAGGATAGTTATCTGTGTTCAAGTTGTTGGTAAGTGGGGCCCTGTAGACTCACAAACATTGCAAGCAATAATAGATATTATTCTTCTTGTTCCTATAATGCTGCCAGCCTATGTGAGCACAGACTTCTTGGCTTTACTGTTACCTTGTTTTATAACTCTACTCCGTAGATTTTGATATGGGTCCTTTCAACTTGTGCAGGTCTCTACTCAACTCTTCTTCTCATAGAGGAATTCTTATCCATCATATCTAGTAATCACCTCTGTCTCCCACAGCTACTGCTCTTTGTTTGTCTTAGTTTTCTTTATTACTCTTATCAGTAACCTGACATAATACTTATTTGTGTGGTTGATTATTTCTCTTGCTTGATAAACTGTAAATTTTGTGCAGACCATGTCTAAATGTATCTGTAACCTCTGTGATCTAGAGGAAACTACAACATTTGTAGGTGCAGCTTGTATGTGTGTATGTATGTGTGTGTTCCATAAATAAATGAAGAATGTCATTTGCTGCTATGTTAAGAAGCATAAATATTTATTGAGATATTTTTACTTTATTGCTGGATTATTAAATCTTGGACTCATCTCTTTCATACATTTATTAGAATGACTTCCTTACTCTCGGAGTTGCAGACAGGTCCAATAACTTTACTGGGATAAATACTGAGCTCAAGAGCAGGTTGGGCATCCCATTGGACCCTGTAAAGTATCAAAATAAAAATAAAAATGGCTGGGCCTGGAGTTCCATGTATAGGGACTGTAATGAAGAAAAGAGAAAAAAAAAAACCCAAAAATTTAAAAAAGACCTTGATGCACTGCCAGCAAATTAGCAAAACCTAAAACTGAAAAGAGATTTTGTACAATATCCCTAATGTGATACTGTTGGATTGGTGTCTGTACACATTTCAGGAGCCTTGTTCTTGAATATGTACCTTCACTTTAACAGAGTTCACTCTCCATAGCCAGCAACTGTGGCTGACTTTATATTTATTGGAACTCCAAAACATTGGAAGGCCCTGGAAATTTGCTTATCCTAGAAAGAGGCTTTTATCAAGATCTTTGGCTTCAGGTTGAGTCCCTTTATGGTAACTTGACACAGTAGAGTTCAGTTCCAAGTTTGGGCTAAAGGTACTGTATCAGGACTTCACTTCACACTGTGACCCTTGATTAGGAGGCTTCCTCTCCTGTCTGGTCCCATTGCTGCATTCAGACAAACTTCCATTGGGACGGTGTAAATAAATCGCTTGTATATTATGATTTTATTTCCTAAATGATAGCAAGAGTATCAATCTGGCCTACTATAATGAATGAGCCCATTCTTGTTAATGCCAATATGCTGGCTACAACCAAAACCCCCTCTCATGGGTATACATGCCCTGCTCTTATTCATGTTCTTTCCAGACTTATAAATGTGAGGTTCTTACTCACTGGGACCAAATACTAGAGTAGACTTACTGTAAAGCATAGGTATTTTGTTGGAAAACCATCTTGGGTGTGTTCAGGGCCAGGTTCCTTGTTTCATGGATCTGGAACATAGATGTGATCTAACTCATTTCCGCCTCAAATTCCTGGCTGGTAGACAAGAGCAATGAGGAAGGAGGAGTTGAGTCACGGAGGCTTAAATCACTTGTCTATTTCTTGGACCCTAAAGCTTGGTTTAATTGATGAAGCTTTCACTGGGATTAGCTTAGTGGCAAAATGCATCCTGGGTCTCTTTTCAAGGAAGGCTTCAGTTAAACTGAAACAATACAAATATTTAAGGTCTTTGAAGAATAAAGCATTCCTTAGCTTTGATGAGACTGGCTCTCTACCTAGACACACAGAAATCAACTTCCTTTTGTTATCTCTGTCACTAAAATATCTTAGAAACAACAGTATATGGGTAAACTAGCACACAATAACCACATAAGGTAACCATAATAGGCCTTATTTATTTTGATTCAGATAGATAGCCCACAAGGAAGATGTAGGGAAGAGCAGGTTTGCCTTTATGCCATGTACAATCTAAATAATGAATCCAGATACAAGCTCACTTCATAACATAAGGAGGAGTTCATTTGTAGCATCTTGATAATATGTTATTGGGTCAAGCTGAACTGGAATATGTCTTGCCCAAGAAAGTCAGGGGAAATTTAAGAATGTTAAGCTACCATAGTGTGGTAGGATGCTGAGAAGAATATGAAAAAGAAACTCAAATAGTCACCCAGATCAATCACTGACTGGCTTCATGATCTTAGGAGGTCAACACAGATGATCTATGCAACAGCGTTGCTAACTGTAGAGTGACATGACCCATATGGGTTCACCATTCTCGATATACTTCAGAGTCATCACTCACAGTATCTGTGAACACTGGTTGGTATCAACTTCCTCAGCACAGATGTTGGAAAACGATGGTGTGACAGTCACATGAAGGCTTGGTAACCTTGAAACTCCAATATTTTGGTATAAAAAGAACAAGCTACTACTTAAGAGGTAACTGAGAGACAATCTTAATATTATAAAGGGCTGCCAACCACAGTAGCAATTTGTAGATGCTAGGTTCTGTTGTAGAACACTAGAAATACAGCCATATGTATGTGTGTGTGTGTGTGTGTGTGTGTGTGTGTGTGTGTGTGTGTGTGTTGTAGTCACGTTAGAGTAAAAAAGTCACCAAAGTAAATGTCAGGGTTTCAATTTCCTCAGCTTTAGCCATGCTTCGAGCTTGTGTTTGAGTCTGTAGCTAGAGAAGCCCTCATATACTGGCATACCATTAGGGTTTTTCTCTTGTGGTCTATAAATGACTCCACATTCTACTCTCCTCTGACACTCTCCAAATTTCTTTCCCAAAGCATGTTTCTCCAAGTCTTTCACAGTGCAGCGTTACCTTGTAAGATCTCATAGATACTGATTGCACAGCTATATCTTTAAGTGCCTTCTTCCCAGACTCCAGATAATGTGAACTAAATAGACAAGGCCACGACACGTTGCATAGAGATAATGCATGAAGACTGGCCTACAACTTACAACCATATTTGTGTGCGTGTGCTTAATTAAATTGTTTTAGAAGAGATACTAAGAGCGGGGAGTAGAGAAAAGGCTCTGAAATAAAACAAACAAACAAAAAAAGGAAAACAACAACAAAAGTTTCAGTTCTTATTTTTCTACCGATTATATGAGTGCCCTTCAATAAGTTATTCCAAATTTTTTAACTTCTGTTATTTTCTATGTGATGTGGCTATGTCAGTGTGCCAACTTGATTGGAATAAGGGAAAGCCTCCACAAAGCATCAGTTATATTTACAAAGAGTGAACCCTCTTCCTTCTCCATGAAACATGTCACTGGAAAAGTCAGGAATAGTCAGGGGGAAAGTAATGATGCCCCTTATTGATGATCCAGGATCTGGGACCAGAGAGGGTAATAGCAGGTAAAATATGTAGCCCTAACAAAAAACAAAAAAGTGAAACAAAACAAAACAAACGTCATTAGTATAGCACTATCCCTTTAAGGATAGGCAACAGATCACAGCTGAAGCTACATGCAGTGTGATTGACAAGGACACCCTTAAGGAAAACACCACGCGTTTGTGTGTGTGTGTGTGTGTGTGTGTGTGTGTGTGTGAGAGAGAGAGAGAGAGAGAGAGAGAGAGAGAGAGAGAGAGAGAGAGAGAGAGAGAGAGAAAGAGAGAGAGAGAGAGAGAGAGAGAGAGAGAGAGAGAGAGAGAGAGAGAGAGAGAGAGAATAATTGATGCTGGATCTGCATCTCTTCTCTTGACTCCTTTCTTCTGTCGCAAGACATTTAGACATAGAAAAGCATATCACATATTTTGCCTGTCTGCCTAGCATTTTTTATAACTTACAGTGGGATTATGGACCCTTCACTAAATCCTTAGTGTATTGGCAGCACCTTATTTAGAAGTTAGGAGAGGAAAAAGTATATAGTAATGCCTACTGTGTGGGAGAAGCTTTTAAATTATCAGCCACAAAACAGGCATGTACAGCAGGCCACATGACATCTGTAAAGGTAAGAGTTCATCCAAGCTTCCCAATGGCGCACAATGGGTAGCATAAAGCACCCAGAATACACACACTGAGCAATGAGCCTCATCTGTGTCAAGGGTACCAGGGCTTTTCAGAAGACATTTTTGATATACATTTGAGATAGTGGGAAGTAGCTGACAGTCAACATTGTTTTCCTTTTCTTCTTCCCTGTCAGATGGGTGTGTGTATTTATATCCAGCCTCCAAGTAATTAAAATGCATCTTAGCATTCAAATACAGGTTAGTCTGAGTGACAGAGGCCACACACACAGCCAATCTATTCATGAAACAGGACCCAACTAAGTTAAGTACTGTGGGGTCTTCGGTGCTGGGTCAATTTGCTTCAGCATACAGGAAATATTTGAGCTCTTAAAAGATGAAATATATTAAACTGATAAGAACAGATACCACACTTGATCTTAGCCAAACCAAGAAGAGACTTGATACCCTATGAGTATATATAGGGAGAGGAGGTCCCCCTCATTAACAGTCATAGGGGAAGGGAGTAGGGAGAAAATGGGAGGGAGGGAGGAATGGGAGTATACAAGGGATGGGCTAACAATTTAGATATAATATGAATAAATTAATAAAATATATTTTTTAAGAAGATGAAATATAAAGAGTTGACTGAGATGAGTGGCATAGGCCCAGGCATTCTGCTGCAGTTAATAGATGCAAAATAAAATAAGCCTGAAAATTCAAGGACTTTTTGCCCATTCTACAAATGGGTGTTGCATTGATACCCATCAAAGAACAACATAATAGCGATTCTCTGCGGAGAATGAATTGTGGCAATGGATATTGAGTAGTAAAGTTGGTAGACTTTAGTCAGTGGTAAATTTCACCTCAGTGGTCATGGAAGCTCCTGGAAGGGTCTCATGCTTGCTTGGAGCCTGGCTCTTTGGGATTATTGGATGTAATCTATAACAGAGAAGACTTTGCATGAAGCAAGAGCATAGGTTTTCTGTTTCCTAAGAGTTTGTATGTTTATCCCAAAGGTATGGCCCACTGAAAGGTCACCCATGATGACTAGGGACACTTGTACCATGAACAGGTGCTCTGGACTCAAAAAGAAGGTCTTGGTGTGATTCTGATTCTACCAGCTTTGTGACTTAGACATTCATGTTATTTCTCTCTGTCTGTCTATCTCTCTCTCTGTTTGTCTCTCTGTCTGTCTCTCTCTCTGTCTCTCTGTCTCTGTCTCTGTGTCTGTCTGTCTGTCTGTCTGTCTGCCTCTCTCTCTCTTTGATCCACCTGCCTCTGCCTCCCAAGTGCTAAGATTAAAGGCATGCTCCACCATCGCCCAGCCATGTTATTTCACAAAGGCTCTGTTTTCTAGTCCCCTTTGTACCTTATATCTGCTGTTTCTATCTCATAGCATTATGGAAATAAATGAGATAATTTACATAGAATTTCTTGTAAATCCTGTGAGACTGTATGAAGTATATAAATGAAACATTTATTCATACAATCTATCGGCATTATGGAGCCTGCTTTGTTAGGAGTGCTATCAGTGTGATGAAGCACAATGACCAAAAACAACTTGTAGGGAAAAGGATTTATTTGACTTGTACTTCCAAATCACTGTGTACCACTGAAAAAAGTCAGGATAGGAACTCAAGCTGGGGAGGAACCTAAGAGCAGGAGCTGATGCAGAGGCCATGGAGGGGTGCTGCTGACTGGGTTGCTTCCTGTGATTTTTCCCATCCTGTTTTCTTATAGAACACAAGACCACCAGCCCAGTGGTGTACCACCTACAATGGGCTAAAGTCTCCCCTTAAATCACTAAGAAGCTGCTCTACAGGCTTGCCTACAGCCCAGTCTCATGGAGGAGTTTCCCTAATTGGGGCTCCTCCTCTCAGGTGACCTAAAACTAGCCAGCATAAGACCCAGTCTTTGGTTTTTGTTTTTAGCTGTTTTTTCCTGACGGCATTTCTATTAAAAATGATACAGTGATGAATTTTCATTAATTTCCTCCTTTGTTGTCATTGTCTTTACTGGGTCTTGACACACTAGGATGGAGGGTTGTTGCCACAGAAAAGGCCTTTATTTAAGGAATTCCTGCTGCCATATTACACATCTTTTCTGTAAACATTCTTCGTTCTTAGGGCCTCTTTAAATATCAGACTGTGACCAAGGCCAAATTGTCTTCCACAAATGATGAGCCATCCCTTGTTTTATCATGACTCTTTAGAAAAGTGAAAGGAAAGGAAAGGAGGAATCACAGCTCTTCTGGGAGATCTGGAGACTAGGATCTACCTGTTCAGTCAAAGGGTGCATATGAGCATATGTCAGAGGGAGGAAAGATAAGAATCCAGGCTTTGGCCAGGCATTCTGGCTCATGCCTTTAATCCTAGCACTTGGGAGACAGAGGCAGATCTCCGTGAGTTCAAGGCCAGCATGGTCTACAAAGAGAGTCCAGGACAGTCAAGGCTACACAGAGAAATCCTGTCTCACAAAGGGAAAAAAAGAATCCAGGATTTGTCCCTCCCATTCCTGTTGAATACTCCTGTAATTTCTCTTCTTGTTAGTCTCTGCTTATCCCAGCTTTGGACTCCGTGATGTATTTGAAAATGAGGCAATCAAGGACAGTGCATGCAGTAAACCTAGACCCCCTGTTCAAATCTAGCCAATGGTTAGCTCATTCTCCATGGTTGTGTGGAGAGCAGGTACTGCCCCTGACATGAAATCTGGTGCCCCCTTTTTGACTACATCCCCTTGATGGGAAGGCCTGGTGGCACACATAGGAAGGGGAAGCTGCCTATCCTGATTAGACCTGATAGGCTGTGATCACATGGTAGGGGAGGAGGTCCCCTTCTCTCACAGGTCTAGGGGAGGGGAATAGGGTGAAAGAGAGAGGGATGGGGAATAGGAAGGTACAATTGAGGGGATAAAAATTAGAGTGTACTCATAATAAATTACTTAAGAAATAAAAAAATGAAAAACAAACAACAACAACAAAGAAAATGAGGGAACAAAGAAATAGAAACAGTGAGTGAAAAAGCGAATAGGGAGGAGGAAGAAAGGGAGATCACTAGTGTGATGCTTTTCTTCTAAAGTATGGAATCACATTTATGACAAAAAACCGAGCCAACAAAGGCTGACTTCAGCACCGTGATGCACAAAAGGGCATTTTAGAGGAACTCATTCTCAAGACCTTGAAGCATTGATTAGCTTTAATCTTGTAGGCGCCCAGGTGTTACCTACATTAGGAATACTGAAGTTTCCTCACTGAAAATAAAAACAATAGGCTAGTGAGATGGCTGAGCAGATAAACAGCTTGTTGTGCCAGCCGGATTGCATCAGCCCAGTCCATGGAACATATATAAAGATAGAAGAGGACGTGTGCACATCTACCCACTCACATATCATACACAATAATAATAATAATAATAATAATAATGATGATGATGATGATGATGATGATGATGATGAGTATATTTTAGATATATTTTAAGTGTTTTGGAGGTATTTTAATGTAGATTTCCAAACAAAGTTTCATAATACCAAGGTTATGTCCATTTTTCCAAGAAGCAAGCTAGCCAAAGAGAATATGAATAACCTTTTTCTAGATTATCAGCCCTGAAATTGGAATGGGATTAGGGTGTCAGACTACAGAACATAAGTACCCATTACCCTGTCACTCAAGACATATTTCCTTTCTGTTCCCTTTGACACTGACTACCCCATAGTGTATGTCACACATGCTAAGCTCCCCTAGGCTCCAACAGAATGGCTTCTGGGAAATAGCCTTGTCCTAATGCCTCTATAGCAGTGGTTCCCAACCTTCCTGAGGCTGCAACCCTTTAATACTGTTGTGGCAACCCCCAACCATAAAGTTATTTTTATGCTACTTTATAACTGAAATTTTGTTACTGTTATGAATTATAATGTGAATACATTATTGGAGATTGAGGCTTCCCAAAGGAGACATGACCTACTGTTCTATGGGGCGGCAGGCTTTAATCAAGTGTGCTACTTTTCTTCAGCCAAGGAGTAGCGAAGTTTTCCAAAATGAATTATTGACAGACAGGCAGGCAATGGCACTCGCTCACTCACACAGGTGTTGTTTTTCTCCAGGTGCAGTCTAGAGTATTGCTCGTTATTCATCCAGGAACCACGAAAGAACATTCTGTTTGGCATTCAGGGAAAAAAAAGGGAAAGAAAAAAAGAATCAAACCGACTGGCATAGTAAGCAGGAGGCAGTGCATATAGGTAAGAGTGTAAAATCCACAAGTAGTTCCAATATTTCTAGCTGTGAGTTCTAGAGTTCCTCGGACCACACGTGTCTATGGCTAAAACCAGAATGAGGGTGGAAATGGGAAATGAGTAGACAACTATATGTACTCCAATGTCTTCCTTGATAAGTTCCTCTGAGAGAGAGAGAGAGAGAGAGAGAGAGAGAGAGAGAGAGAGAGAGAGAGAGAGAGAGAGAGAGATTGAGATCTGAAGCCTGGAAAAGAGTCTTGAGAGGTCAGGAGGGGTTGCAGGAAAATGGAATTGAAGATACAAGTCAATTGGTTTACTATGAATCATTTGAGAGTTTCCTTCCTGTGAAACTCTGTACACTCCCATATCCTATACCTTCCCAGGGCTCACTTTCATACTCTGTGCAACGAGAATGATTTCTATGTTCCTTCTAGGTTTGTCTTTCTAGCGTCATAGAGCTGTGTTTTTCTCAACGCCAAATTCCCAAAATGCTTTGCACAGTGTCAGAAGAAGCTGAGTAATGTTTTTGAGAGGAAATGCAAAGAGACCCGAGACCACGTGACATCACGCATGCCCAAGCCTCTGCTTAGATCACTTATGCATTGCTTTCTCACACTTGCTAACATGTCTCATCCCTGATTTCCTCACCATGAATACACCCAGTCCATTCAACACGAGGAGAGAGCCTAGTATTACGCAAGCACCTTGGAAATAATTGGAGGGCAGTCTGGAGGAAAATCATCTTTCAGCCAAGAGACAGAGGTGCTCTTTTCTTCTGGGAGGGAAAGAATGCATTACAATCATGGGAGAGACTAGGCATTCACTCTCCTGCCACCTTCACCAAAAGAGGTCAAAGTGTTACAGAGGCTGCGATGATGAGCAAAGACTGTGGTATTATACTGCAGTTAAGAAGTAATGAGGCTAAGGAGATGAAAGACAGAGAGGAAAGCCAGCCAAACTTCTCTCTGATGAATGGGATATTATCCCAGGGAAGAAGCTGGGCGCTATCTGAGGAGACAGAACTCCCACTGGTTGCTCAATGCTGACAGAAGCCTAGACAGCCACAGGACAGCATGGTACCTTTTTGGGGAACCTTTGGTGAGATCAGGCTTAGACACGGCTTTTCGTTTTATACACGTGACTCTTGAAAGTGTCATGGACTTGAGGAAAGGTGTCCATAAAGCTGAGCTGGCACGGAGCTATGTCCAAGGTTCGAAACATGGTAACACGCAAAGGGTGCCTTTGCTCCGTCTGTCAAATCCACCGAAGGGGATCACTGCGAAGATGGAAACATCAGGTCTTAGGGGAGATGGAATAGAAAATGGGAAATAAGAAAATGGAATGGTGCAAAGCAAATTTCTATATACTTTTACTGGCTCTGTGCTCTTTACAACTAAGTAAATTGGGCTGACAATACTCTAAGGGGCTGAAGAAAGCAAAAAGAAAGAGAAAGGAGCATAGACTTGTCCTGATCCCAAAGGTTGTGAAGAATAAATCATTTGTAGGCAATCTTTTCTGATCTCTCTCTCTGGTCAGCCTTTGTTCTAATACACCAAATGTGTTGGTGCCGGATGCCCCTATGATTCCCACAATTCTGAGCACAAACGTTCGAGTCATTTCCAAAATGTTTTTGGCAGAAGGCCCCATGGAATGACATGACAGAATTTTCTATTCATTTCAGAGTCCAGAATTTGGCAAATAGGTTGGTCTTTTGTGTTCTTTTTCTTTCATTTTTTTAAAAAAAAAATTCCACATTCAGCATTCTAAGTATTTAAAGTGTTTTCAACTGATTCATTTGGGTTTTAATTATTTTATAAGACAAAGTAGTATTAGGAATTGATAACAAGTTGGAGGCCTATTAAGTCAGCTGGTGGGAGCTTGGTTACAAAGACAAAAATGCACAATGTCTAGTGTTTAGAAGTGTTCACCTGTTACATAAAGCCATCCCAGTTTATCTGAGAGAGAAAGCAGTTGTGTTCCCAAGTCATAGAGCCAATCTCAGGTGAGTGCCGGGCTTATTGCAATTATTTCCTGTCATTTCTGATCTTAGCTTGCTCTACTTGAAAGCACTTCCTGTTCCTTGCCGCTCTATATCTAACTTTTATTTGAATTACAAAATACTGGTCCTCTGCAGTCCTAGGTCGAAAATCCTGATAAAAACTGCAAAAGGGAAGTTCACCTGCCAGTACTTGCCACCCACTTGGTACGAACACTTGGACTTAGTGTGGGGAGTTACACATCTCATAAATTTCAAAGACACACCCAACATGACTCTAAAAAACACCGCTCTAAACTGGTGAACTGCATGTATCTGAGCGGTACCTATGTAACACTTGTTTCCTGTGGAAAGGGTCTCTGGAGAAGCAATGAATTTCCAGGTGCTTAAAATCTATACTGAGCGCAGATTGCTGAGTGAGTCTCTGATTGGTCACAATACTATGACCTTGTTTCTACATTCCTGACTGTTTTATACTGGGTTTTTTGTTTTGTTTTGGTTTGGTTTGGTTTTTGTTGTTGTTGTTGTTTTGCTAGCTTCCAAGAAAAAAACCAAAACCAAAACAAAATGATATTACTGAAATAATGACAAGGTGAGGCTTCAAAGCTCTCATGTTACAGATTTTAAGCATCTCATTTGAGTCACCAGACTTCTTTAGTCCTGGCTTCTTTCTCCTCTGCACTTATTCATAAAAAAGAATCCAGTAATCAGCACAACTTAATAGCTTTAAACTTTTTTTTAAAATTTATACACTTTACATCCTGGTTGTATCCTCCTCCCTTGTCTCCTCCTGGTCTCCGCCTCCCCCCTCCTCCCTCCCATCTCCCCTCCCCTAATCCTCAGAAAGGGGGAGCCCTCCTCCCCTATCATCTGACCCCAGCATATCAAGTCTCTTGTGGACTGCCTGCCTCCTCTTCCTCTGTGGCCTTGCAAGGCTGCCCCTGCCCCCAAAGGGAAGTGATGAACGAGTGGACACCAATGTCCATGTCAGAAGTTGTCCCTACTCCCCACATTTTGGGACCCACAAGGACACTGTGCTGCCTATCGACTATATCTGAGCAGAGGGTCTAGGTCCTCACCATGCATGGTCCCTGGTTGGTGTGTCAGTCTCTGCAGGCCACCCTGGGCCCCAATTTGTTGGCTCTACTGGTCTTCTTGTGGAGCTTCTGTTCCCTCCAGGTCCTTCTATCCCCCAACTCTTCCATAAGACTCCCTGCACTCTGCCCCAAAATTTGGCTGTGAGTCTCAGCATATGCATTGATCCCCTGCTGGGTGGAGTCTTTCAGAGGACATCTATGGTAGGCTCCCATCCTGTTTCTTCTCTTCAATGGCTTCAGATGTCTATTCTATTTGCCCTTCTGAATGAGAATCAAGCATCCTCCCTGGGGTCCTCATTGTTAATTAGCTTCTTTAGGTCTGTGGATTATAGTGTGGTTATCCTGTATTATGTGACTAATATCTGCTTATAAGTAAGTATATACCATGCATATCTTTCTGGGTCTGGGAACTTAATCACTTTTAAGTACCAAGAAAAATTGCAGTGTCAATCAAGTTCAGAAAAATGATGGTGCTACATCTTTTATAGGTACAGAGCAAATACCAAGAACTGTATGCTTAGGATGCACATATGCTGTGTACCAGGACATCTACTCAGAAGGCTGTGGACGTGAAAGCGAAAGAACATTTAGAGGGACACTGAGCACATCGTATGTTGGTTTGTGGCTGCTCGACTCAAGGGTCTGGCTCTAGTCTCCAGGTCTAGTGTGTACCACCATTCTTATGCAGTCCATTACTGTGTAAGCTTACCTCACTAACAAGAAGGCCTGCGCACAACTAGGATTGCTGTGTTATCATATTAGCTAACACAAGCACAGCACTTAAAGCTAAAGTACAGCCTTGCACCCCAAACATCTTAAGAAAATTTTAGTTAACTCTAGTGTATTTATTTCAAATTAAGCCCCATAACAGTTAATGGTATATAAGTGATACGAAGAGCTCTTATTTTTCATTATTTTCTGGTTTTAACTATCTCTATTTTTCACACATTAGTCATTTTTAAAAGTTAAAGTATAATTACACCATCCGCCCTTCTCTTTGCTCTCTTCAGCCCCTCCCATGCCCTCTTGCTTCTTCTCAAATTCATGGCCTTTTTTTTGTTATTGTTATATATGTCCTATATTTTATATACCTACACACACACACACACACACACACACACACACACACACACACACACATACACACAGACACACATACACAGAGCACAAATAGATATATATAGCCAGTTGAGTCCATGCAGTGTTGCTTAAATATGTGATTTCGGGGCTGACCAATTGGAATTGGATAACCAATGTAGGGACCCATTACTGAGGAAGACTAATTTTCTTGCTCTCAGCATTCTTTAGTTGCAGGTAGTTCTTTGTCTAATAAGATTTCCCCCTCCCTGTAACCATGTCTATTGGTGCTACCCACGTTCAGGTTTCATTTGCACAGCCATATTGCTGAGGTATTACCACTGACACCTTCCCTATACACTTTTTGTTTTCAGAATATATATTTTTGTTTTCACAATTTTACATTCCTTGACATAACAAATTTTGGTATATTATAGGTCCTTGGTATAAGTCTGCAAAGTTCTTGGTGTATTTTAGGTATTATTTTCCTTGCTACCCTAGGTCAGTCTACGAGAGGATAAAGTTTTCCATTTAATAACAATTAGTAGAGCATTTTGTTAGAGGCCGTTTATGGTACTGTGTGCCTAACGGAAAGGCATTGCCTGGACTGTCTCACCCAGGGGTCACTATGTAAAATGTGTCTCCCCACATACCCAGGGTGATCCACACATTACTCTTCCAGTGATTATGAGACTGTTTATAAGCATTGTGGGATGGGTCGTGTAGGCAAAATTAGAACATATTCTTGCTCAGCCATTGTCAGAGAAGCTTCCTTCTCCAGTAGACAGAGGAAACTATAGAGACTCACAGCTGGACTATGTTCAGGGAATGAGAGACCTTGGAAGCCTAAACGGATGCCTCCACCAAACCTTGTCCCTCAGAGCTCAGGGATGAGGAGGCAGAAAGATTGTAGGAGACACCACTTCCTTGGTGTCTTCCAGACACAACAGGACTGATGCACATATGAACTTAGTTTGTTGCAGCATGCACAAGGACTGCACATGACCAAGACAGATAGGGCCCCAGCACTGAGAGGGGACAATGGTCACGATCTCCCATCCTTAACCTCCAATTGACAACAACACCTTACAAAGGAAAAAATTAGTTTTCTCTAATGAAGTCTCGTTGGGTATACAAACCACATTTAAGGGCAGACCGCATGCCTAGCAAAAGACTGCCAACTCAATACAAACTCAGTGATATTTTTCAGAGACTTTTGTTTGTTTTTTAGTGCTTTGTCTGGGCTTCCCCCCCCCCCTTTAAACCTTACATGTTTTTGCGTATATGTTATCATTTTGAATTTTGTGTTTTTATGGGTTTTCTGTATGTCAGTTGTCTCTTCATGTTTTGTCTGATTCTGTTTAAATCTACTTTACATCCCGAAAGCATCCCCTCCTTCATCTCTTCCCAGTGCTACCCTCCTACCCTATTCCCCTTTCCTCCCTCCTCTTTTCCTCAGAAAAAGAAAGCCCACACCCCTTACCAACCCACCACTGGATACTGTGTATCTAGTAATTTCAGAACTAAGGACATCCTCTTCTACTGAGGCCAGACAAGGCAGCCCAGCTAGTGGTAGGTGATCTAAAAGCAGGCAACAAAGTCCATGCCAGAGACAGTCCCTTTTCCACTTGTTGGGAGACCCACATGAAGACCAAGCTGCCCATCAGTTACACATGTGCTGGGGTCCTAGGTCTAGTCCATGCCTGCTCTTTGGTGGGTACTTCCGTCTCTATAAGTGTCCATGGGCCTAGGTTAGTTAAATCTGTTGGTCTTCTTGTAGAGTTTTTGCCCCCTCCAGGTCCTTCGATTCTTCCGCTTGTCGTTCTGCAAAACTCTCTAAGCTCTGTGTAATGTTTGGTTATAGGCCTCAGAATTTTTGCTTGTTTTGTGAAGAGAGAGAGAGAGAAAGGAAATATGGTATGGATTTGGAGGGGGCGTGATCTGGAAGGACATGAGGAAGAGGAAACAAGGTGTGTATGTCAGAATATGGTATATAGAGACATTTATTTTCAATTAAAAAAAACCCAAGTAACAAAATGAAATTAGGACACACTATAGTCTAGTCCCCATTTGGACAACAAACTTTTTCACCTCAATTGAAGTATTTCTTTCCCTTCCACACCAAGAGAAATAAGCCCAGAGGTAAAAAGGAAAAACAAACATATAGTAGACACATACATTAACATAATTTCTCAATGTATTTTCATTTATTTTTAAATTTTATTGCATGTCCTGGCAAACAAAAGTGGCTTATAGATTTGCCTCTGGCTCACCATAGCCCACAACACAAAAATACCAAAAGACAAGCAATGGAACCTGTAAAAAAAAAAAAAAGTATCATGTCTATAAGAAAGTACCTTTTGAAAAAAAAAACCATTAATAAAGTATATAAAACATTTGAAATTTGCTTAATTTTATACAATTATAAAAATAAAAAACCCACACGTCTCTTATAGTCAACACCCCACACAAGTATTTGGGGGCGAATATCAAGAAAGCCAAAGCTAACTGGATTACTGGAGAGAATTCTGCTTTCTACCCTGGTTGCTTCATCCCCAAGCAAAGGAATCTCATTCTCCAGTAAGAGGCACAGAACAGATGTTTGCTCTCCATGCTTTCTCACAGCAGCTCTGGCTGCTCACACACCCAACACCAGTGTGAGGAGAGGAACTGTGCCTACTATGGCAAAGGCTAGTGCCAAAATCTTTGGATACAGTATGGGAAACTCAGAGTCCCCAGTGCCACCTTGACAGTGCTGAAATGCCTCAGAGTCCCCAATGCCACCTTAACAGTGCTGAAATGCCTCAGAGTCCCCAGTGCCACCTTAACATTGCTGAAACAGCCCAAATACTCAAAACACAGGAAGCCTTTTGTCTTCCTAATAAGGCCAAGACACAGCTTCATGCTCTACCTATTGAGTTTGCAAAGCTGTGAGCTGGTTACAAAAATTAACAATGCTTATCATTATTTAAACACAACAAAATGTTGAAATTAAGGACTCATTCTCTTTAGCATACAAAATTTTTTTTAAAAAAATTAAAAAAAACAACTTTCCCTCCCACCCACCCCCATCTTACAGTTAAGGTATCTTGTCTTATTTGACAGTGTAGTCTCACTAAATGGTGTTTCTGCAAAAATATAAAAACAGCAACAAAAAATGTTTCATCTGTGGTTCTGGAAAACCCAACTATCCCAAAGAGAAAACCATAACAAAGAAAAATAGCAAAGTATGCAATTTCACACACACATACATACACACACACACAAATATATATATATGATTTTCTGGCAAAATCCATACATTACATTTCAAAGGCATATTAGCCCATTTGCACTTTAAAATAAAAATGGGAGCTTGTGTGCAATGACAGTCCTTTACTAAAATGCACGAGAGGATTGTAGAGCTCATTAGCATATACACAACGCATGTTCTAGACTGGGAAAAACCGTATTTGCCTCAGAATGTTCCCAAGGCATGTAGGGGCAACACAGTTGCTACCTGCCTTCACAAGGTATAATACAAATCTTTGTCACAGGTGCTTTAAACACCTTCAGTGGAAAGGTTTGTCTTTGATTTGTGGACATTCCTTGGTCTACACACAGCCCCAAAGGAATCCGGTGGAAAACTGGGTCTTCTTATCTGCTTTCTAAAGCAATTGAGCTTTGAGGATCAAGAGGAAAATAACAGTAGTGCCACTCATGCCACATGAAAACTGCATCCTTATGTTTGTATTTTCCAATCCCCTGCTCTGATTTTAGACCTTGAAGAGAGATAAGCTATGACTTATAGTTAGGAAAGTCTTTAAAAGTTACATTTCCCTTGTATCACTCCATGCTTCAATAGGAATTTAAATTCAGAATTTGGTGGGATAGTTTTCTCTTCCTTTCTTAGTGGAGATTCATTATTTCTGACTCATTCTTGTTATTCCTCAATATCCCTAATACACATTACAGCTCCCTGTAAAAACTAGACAAATTACATTCATCCTGGCTAGTTTGCCCAAATTCTCACAAGAGCAGCCAAATGCACCATTGTACTTGGTCAATCTAGTAGTAAAATTTAGTTTTAGGGTTACTCTAATGGCAGCAAATGTTTCCCTAAGAAATACTAGGATGCCGAGCTTTTCATTTCAAGGGACTATTGCTCTATTTGCCTACTTCCCATCAAATGTTTGGAATAGCTGACTTGGACCATTTAAGAATTCTCAGGAAAAACCAAAAGACATCTGCATTTCTCATTCTCAAAAAAAAAAAAAAAAAAAAAAAAAAAAAAAAGCGAGAGGAGATGCCCTCTCCTATTGTGTGTGACAAAGCAAACATAATTTTTTGCTTGTAATACCCATAGAATGAACCCCACCTAATTGGAGTGGACACCAGTAACATTAAAATATGACAGGGAGAGCTGTATACATATGTACAGCTTTACCTCATAGTAAGCAATGGTAAACACACTGCATGCATCCACAGGGTTGATGTGCTAAATGCTGAACATCCAAAGAACAGACTGGACCTAAACGTACATCATCCTTACATCATCCGACTCCAGAAGTCGGTCACCATACACGATACCCCTGAGAAAGGGGTACAGATCAGCCAACAAGAACAAGCAAATTTCAAAGAAGGTTGGTAAGTGCAACTCAATTTCCATTAAATTACATTTAAACAATACTCAATGCCCCCCACCCAAAATATATATTGTATATTTATATATTTATATGTATAGTCTTAGACTATAAGGCTGAAAATGCTTTATAAAAGTCAGTGAGAGATCTCCGCTGCTGAAAGAGACCCGCTGCTTCTTTGCTAACTTCTACCTAGCAATGTTAGCGCATCCTGTAAGCAAGAGTTTTGAAGGCTTAAAGCCAGAATCGGAATCGGAGGACAGGTCAGACATTAGGTAACAGGTAGCATCTTACTTCTCCGTCCCTTTAGAGACCAGACTGAGAAGGAGAAGGAGAAGAGCTAGCAAAAATGAGCAGGTCTGCCCTGTTGGGGCCGGGAGGTGGAAGAAGACAGGAAGAGCCCAGGCACGATGGGACTCTCATTCTCCTTCCTCTTTGATGCGCTGCTGTTTGTTGCGGCGAGAATCCATGTCAAAGTTGAAGTCATTCCACTCATCGCGGGGTGGGAAAGAGATGGTCTGGCGGAGGGTAAAGCGCACGGCATCAATCACGCGTTCACCCCGGGTCTCGCTGGAGCCCACGCTGACTGTAGAGGCACCGCTTGGGGTCCTCAGGAGATGGGGAGGTGAGGAGAAGTCATGCAGCTGCCTGTGGTCCAGGATACCCTTCCAGATGGCGTGTCGGAACTGCTCGGGGATCTTCAGACTTGCCAAATCCTGTGCAACAGGGAGGAGGCCGGGCGTTAGAAGCCAGACACCTAGACTTTTATTGAAAGCCATTTTTTCACTCTCTGGTGTTTTTTGGCTTAAGTTACATTGAACTTTTTATCACTGACTTGGCAAATCAAACTAGCTTTCTGACAGTCTTCAACGCGTTCTGTTACTAAGAACACAGGGTTCAGTCCTGCTGCTGTCATCTCTGCTGTGGACAACAACTTGCTTGTTCTCCACTGGCCTCAGTTTCTCCAAGTATAAAATAGTGTAGATAATAGTTAAGTAAAAGAGCAAAATCTCAAGAAGAAATGTAAGATTCTTCATGATTCCGTTCTATGGGGGAAGAAGGGAGAAGGTAAGACTTCTAAGCTGGACTGAGTTTCTTAAGTGCCGGGCACCAAACTGATTAGTTTATGTTCATAATTCTACTGAATCATGAGATCAGTGCTGGATATTATTATACCTGTTTTACTGATAGCAAAACTGAAGATTAGGTTGTCATGCCTTGAAGTTATGTCACAAGGGGAAGACACTATGAACTCAAGAATAGTTTTTAGCTTAAAACTGTCTCATAGTGTATGAATAAAATACATTAAAATGTACAGCAGTTGTATGTATGCATTGTGGGAGGGACAAGAGGCCTTTCCAGTAGGGTCAATAGTAAATAGGTGTGGTACATGTCTTGTATGTATTGGTATAAATTTTTGTTTTGTTTTGTTTTGTTTTTAATCTATCTCACAGTTCAGTGAAGCAGCGTGGCAGGCAGCAAGCAGTATTGCAGATGGCAATCAGATCTTAGTTTCCTAGTTATATGCATTGCATACAATTACTCATTTACATTCTAGATACTACAGGCTCATAGGCCAGTGTGGCTATGATAGTCTTGTATACATTATAAAAAACACACGTCGTAATGTTTATTATTTATATTATGAACTCAGCTTTACATCTAAAGATACCCAATGTGTTCTCTTTTCTCTACTAGAAAGAGGCACTAAAATAATGGACTGCTGCAAAGACACATGAGGTATCTGTTTCCAGGAAGACGTCAAGGGGAAGATGAGAAAACCGAATAGCTTTCCAACACTTCCCAACTTAGAAATCTGCCACAGGCTGTCACACTGCCCCATTATATGGGCTTTCGGGCCATGGCAGCTAATCTAATGTCTTCTGCAGCAGAAGAAAACCTCAGAAAGAGGGCGATCCACACGTAGATTGAGTTAGTATGCTCTTTTGCTTCTTGGATCCTTTATTCTTCTGAAACTCTGAACGAGCCCAGGACTCTGTGCTGTCAGCACCACTTACAAGGCAACACCAGCAGCAAACGGTTTGTGCAAAGCGCCTCTGCATGCTATCGGCTGCAGAAGAATCCCAGCCCTCTCCCAGGGGGAAAAGTCTACATGTATTAAATTACATATTACAAAAAAAGTCATAGGGGAAGGAGCAGACTTCCTATTCTACCACATAGGACTCCACTACAAGTGTTTCTCAAATACAGGGATACTCTGCTTTTAACCAGTGGACAGAAGTGAGTTTTAAAGCTATCTAAGTCCTGTCAGAACTTATTCTTAAAGCTTTCTCTATAGTTTGTAGCCTAGGATATGCTCTTTCAAGGAAGCACCCGAGGTGACTTCTGGAGTGGGGAGGGATGGGTGAGGGGCAGCATGGTATATACTGATCGCTATGGGGCTGGGGCCCTCATGCTGCAGAGGCATCTCTAGCATAGGTGCTCAAGGAGGGGAAGGAAGCCCCCGCTACAAGCAGCAGCAGTGGCAGAGGCTCCCATTTCTTCCCATAGGTCCAAAGTGCCATCTGGAAACTAGAGCAGACGATCGCAAATGCCAAAGAAAGCCGTAGAAAGAGGAGGACCAAGGAGGAGCAGGTTGCTGAAAACGCAAACAAAGCAGCTCCCACGAATGCAGAAGTTCAGAAATGGAGTGGAAAGCAGAAGAGCGTTCCATCACATGCAGCTTGTGTCAAAGAATATCAGAGTTGGAAGGGAGAGATTTCTAAGTCAATTGCATTCACTGAGGCCCTGAGAGGCAAGGTAACAGCCTCAGATTTCTTTGCTTCTAAAAAATCCATGCTCAGGACTTGAACTCATGGCCAGCGGTTATCCTGATGATAGGGGCAGGACAGTCTTACAACTGAATGGAGGATCGTACAGTAGTGAAAGGGACAGTTGACTCACCCTTAAAGCCCTGACTTTAAGAAGAGGTAGAAAAGGCTAGCGAACAGGGTCACAGCTAGAGATTTACAGCCAGGCATCGCTTTGTCATGCCACCATCTACTCACTATGGCCAATGATAATTTTGTCATTTCTCTGTACACTTAAATGGGACTCACACTATGTCCTTTCTGCTCTCCTGCCTGATGATTTAAACAGACTAGTAAGAACATTTTAACCAATCTTGAGTAAGGTTCGCTATGTTGATGAAGCAGGATTCAAACTTCTGAGCTGAAGTGACCCCTCCCCCCGGCCACGCCCTGCTTCAGCCTTCAAATTGCTTGGCTGTCAGCCACCTGTCTTGAACATAAATGGTCTTGATTGCATGAGTTAAGTATTTTACTTCTCAATCTGCATGCAGGTGGATGCAAGAGGCCACAGCTGAAGGACCAGAGGTCCTGACCGCTGCGCTTCTAACCTGGAGAACCCTTCTGGACAGGGTCATGGGTTCCATCAGAATTGAGGATTAGAAGCGTGACCAAAACAAAAATCTAAAACTAGCATGGATGGAACTCTGAGGCATAGGTACCAGAGGAAGAAAATGAAGAACTTTCTCTCACGAGAGAAGTCTAGCAGTTACTTACATCCATGGAGTAATGCTCAATCTGATAGATGGTGGTCAGCCCCTGGGTCGTGAAATAGTCCACACAGGATGAACAGCCCAACCTTGCTAAGAAACTGCAGAGGGAGACGGGAAGAGGAAGGAGGAAACAGAAAACGAAAGTTCACCCCAACTGCATTGGCGAGATAAAGGAAAACCCGACTTTTGGCCCTTGGATGCCCTGCGTAAGAGACTGGTGGGCGAAGGAAGCATGTGACATCTGAGAAATAGTTAGCAACTCGGGCTGCTGGTAAACGGACAACAAAATCGAGTCTAAGCATTTGGAGGGTGGTGACTTTTCAGGTGGTGATCTGAGGTATCCTAAGGATTTATGCAAATGTAGCAGGGGCCATTGTGGGGGGAGTGGGGTGGTGGGGGGTGAGGGGGAGGTTGAAAGATCCAGTGATCAGGTGCCCACTCCTCTTGCCTCCTCGACCACATCAAATTGAGAACATCTTTATTTACTGCTTTGTGCCCGAGGGTTTCTTAGAATGTTTTAGATTGTGAAAATTTATAGTCTAGGACTCCAGCAGATCATTGATACTTTTTCATTTGTGTTCTTAAGACACAGATATTCTTCTTTGGGATGCTAGCCTAAGGTTGGTGATGCCACTATCATCCCAGGGCCAATGTCTGCTGAGCTAAGCCATGTACTCCACCGTCTCTTTGGCTAAGCACATGGACAAAGCATACACTACCAGCAGCCAAAGCAGAGGACTTACAATAAACAGGAAACACGGAGCTACATGTGCCTGGGTGAGGAACACCCTTTAGGCTTTGTTATCTTCTGTCGACATGTAACTCCTTTTCCTGGAGTGTCCCCATTTCCCAGCAGAGTGGCAGACCCTTCTTCAAACTTCACATTTTTGCAAATATTAAAACATTTTAATAGACATCCAACTCCAGAATTAGGTCCCTTGGTGCATGAGAGCTGTGAGACCCATAGAGCAGGAAGAGGAGCAGGACAGCCATCCTATAACCCTCTGGGGGAAACCCAGCCCTGAGCACCAATTCACGGGCCACAGTTGACCTGTGAAAACAGGAGGGAGGAGAAGGCACTAAATGAAGGCCAAGAACCAGGTCTGAAACCTGTGTGCATATAATTTCAACTTCCTCACACTGGTTGGAGGGGTTCTCGATAGAGCTATGTTGACCACCCTAGCGATTGGTCTCTGCGTCCTTAAATCACGAGGCGGTGTTATTTCTTTACCATCTTTGCCAGTGCCTAACCCTCCACCCACAGATGCTTAGGACCAGCCCCAGGAGCACATGCTGTGTACTCACCTGACGATGCTGCAATCGGTGGGGTACGGAGGTGGGGGTGTGCAGTGGGAGGTGGATGGCATGGAGAGTGGGGGAGGGAGGGCTTGGGTGGGGCTGAGTCCATTCATGTCTCCAGTCATTGGCATGTGAGTGCCCATCATAGGAACTGAACGGAAGCAGGAGGAATAGAGAGGGTTACTAGATTATCGTGCCCCAGTGTCCCGGTGAACTAGCTTGACTTGTTGAATAATACCAAAAAGCTATGAGTTTGGTTGCTGTTTGTTTGCAGGGGAGAGGGGTGGTGATGACCTAACTTCCCCATATCCCTTCACACAGTCTATGCCTCATCCAACAGAAGAGAGTCAGAACTCCAAACTAGTTACAGATTTCTGAACCATTATCCTCTCAGGCCTCTCTTCCTATCCTTTTCTTCTACTTGTTTTTTTTCTTTTTTTTCTTCTTTTAAGTTGATATATTTTCACTTATACTGCTCAAAATGGGTAGAATTTGGTTTCTCTCACTACACTTATCTCCTACAGCGTGGAGATTACCTCTATGTTTCTATACCCCACAGGCACAGCAGACTTCTTGATACAGCAAATGCCCAAAAACTTACCCTGAGAGAAATGTGGACAAATACACGTGAACAAGATGTATTTGGAAACAGGAGGATTTACTACAGTATTGCTTTGGGAACTTTATGCTTAGAAAGGAAAAAAAAAATACAACTCAGGATTCTAACTCTTTCTTTGTATATTCTTGTTCTTACTCTGTTGTTCAATGCATTTGAATTATCCAGTATCACCAATACTTTGGGCATTTTTCAAAACCATGAGCAGCAAGCATTTACTTACATTTCCCCCTGCAGCCCCTGCCTCCCCAAAAGGCTTAGTAATAATAAAATTTGTAAAATATATTCAGCTTTCTGGTCAAAAAGCAAAAAGAAAAATCTAGAAAATGAGAAAATAATTTGTTTCTACTTTAGTAACTAGAGGAGTCCCTTGGGGGACCCCTGCTGTGAGGTAACCAGCTGCAAAACCCAATCCTATGGCATCTAGTGGGCTCCCTCAGACTTGCCTGAGTGCCTGAGAGGACAACTGTGCACTATGCATAACATGTAAGTGAATTGAAATTTGTATAAATGTGAAATGTGACTATCATATTACCACTATCTTGTCCCTAGAACAAGCTGGGGTTTTTAAACTTTGTCACAAGAGAGAAAATAAAATCGAATGGCTTCTCCTTTCACTGTCATGTTGGGGACCTGAGGGTACATCACCACGGTGAGAGAGCAGCCTGCTGTAAAGTCCCTGCTGTCAGGCTATGGCACTGAAAACTGTACATGGGCTGTTGAGGCGCAGACACAATCTCAGGCTCTCTTAGCTTCTTTCAGACAGGCTAGGCTTTCCAAAGAAAGCGAAATAGAAAGGTTTGTTGACAATATTTAGGAGTTTTGAAGGGCCAGATGTTAGGTCTTGGTTTTTTCATGGAGTAGGGATTCTAGGACCTATACAGGGTTCCATTTGCTCCACCCATGAAGATGCTGTTTACCCTTCATTTTTCCTAGTCTCTGTTTCATTTAAGTCCCTTTTGCTAGGCTTACTTGCAATAGACAAGGGAAACCTGCTCATTGGCTATATGCCAATTTCAATCCATTTATTTAGACTCGATTTTTGCACTGCCTTTTATTTGTACACTTAGTTACTATGAGGACGGTGTGTGTGTGTGTCTGTGTATAAGTGTGTGTGTGTGTGTGTGTGCGCGCACACACGCAGAAGTAAGGAAGAAACCCCTTTATAGATCGATCCCCTGTTTATTATTGCATATGAAAATGAAGAAAGACTACAAAGCCAGAGACACATAAAATGCCAAATGTCTGGAGTAAATCATGTTAAAGACAGAATGTAAGACCAGAGACCTGACCAGTCTGCAGTTGCCCAGGGACCCTCGTAAGAATCCAGGCAAGCATCAACATCCTCACCCTTTCAGCCTAGCACACCACATTGCTTCCCTCGCATCAGACACACTTATTTTAAGCTCTGTCAGAGCGGTTTGGAGGTCTCCTGTAACCCCCTGTCCAGGCTGGCAGGAAGTGAACTGTTCCTGTCTCAGAGTTCTTTATCCCTACAGAGAACACCCTAACCCCACATCTATCTCGACTAGGGTATTTTGTGATGAAGTCCATACCTCAAGAATGAGGGACTACCTGTGAAAGCCAGCTCAGCTGGCTGTGGTCTCCTCGGTCCACTGTGCTTTGCTGGTACTTAGTTTAGGGAATGGTGGTTTTGCCACCCTAAAGGATGCTCCTCCCATTCTAGCCCTGTCCATCCTTTGGCATCTGAAGGGAGATGTGCTTACTGTTGGCTCCCATGCCCTCGGGCATGGTGGTGGGGGTGAGGGCGTTGCGCTGCTGTGGGTTGATAAGCTGGCTCACGGAAGGCAGCTTGTTCATGCTGTTCATTTTGTTCAGAGGTGGGGAGCTGTTACCGTAGGAAGACTGAGACTGCATCGAGGTCCTGGGAACACAAACAGGGGGAGGATGGTCAACACGGCACATGGAGAAGCAGGGCCAGTCATTGCCAACAGGTGTTGGATTAAGACATGGCCTAGAACTATGTTTGCGCCAGATGTTCCTCAGAATTAATGGTCTAGAGTCAGTCCTTCCCCATCCATACAACACTCCCCTCCCTGGGAGGGACTCTGAAATTATCGTAAAAATCACTATTTTCTGGACTATACACAGTAGAGTATTTAATATCTCATTTGTGAGAGGGAAAATTTACACACTTCTTTTCTTCTATTGTTTCCTCCATCTTCTTTCTCTCTCTTGGTTTTCAGCTTAAATAAGTCTCAAAAACCAGTAAGGAGAGAGAGAGAGAGAAAAAAAAAAAAAAAAAAAACTGAGCAAAGCACACAAGGCTGATAAAATACAGGAAGACACTAAACTCAATTGGCAACTGGGGCCTTCCATTTACAACAGCGTCCCAGGGCATTTGGGATGCACAGCAAGTACCTGAAAGAAGAAATCATCTGAGGCATTTGACAGCATTCCCTGCTGTCCCACAGAACCCCCTTAGGTAGAACATATACTTCCTTAGCTGAGTTTGAGCTGAGAGGGGACACAGTCCATGCCAACAGCTCTTCTTTGTAGGAGAACCTTTGAACCTAAGCCATGGTAGTGATGACTTTCTATAAATTGTACTTATAGTAGTTGCATTAAAAAAACATAGCTATGTATATTACAGAGACAGCCCTGTACCCTTGCTGTATGGGCTACACTGTGAGTAGCAAGAAATGTAAATTTTAATGGTTTTCATATTTGAGAGGCTCAGGGGATAGCAATCCTTCCTTCCTTATAGGACTGAGACAGAAACTGAAGGACCAAGTGTAGAGACCATTTACAGCGAGTAGAAACTAGAGTGAGGATCCTCCTTTGACTGCTGTTTCTGACCTATGGAGGGGAAAAGTTCCCTTTTAGAAGGTCATCAAACAAGAGGTTTCATTTTGTTCTCATTTGCCTTCTTTCGGTAATGCCCATATTCCTATATTTATAATAATAGACAAATTTGCATTTGTGTGTATGAGGAATATTGATATCGAATGCTTTGTAACTGAATGCAAGTTACAAGTAAATACAGTACAATGTTCAAAAAAAATTAAATTTTAGATATGGCTTTAAATATTTGTACATTAGGTGGTTTTTGAAGGTGCGCAGGATTCCCCGTAATTGCTGAAAGCAGGAAGCCTGCTTTCCATATCAGTGCATAGTACGGGCCAGGGTAAAGCAAGCAATGCACACTACAGTTATTTACGTGAATCAGAATGACTGTGCAAAGTTACGACAATGTTTAACTTTGGTTCTCTTTAGCCTTTTTAAAGTGGTACAAACAGGTATAATAATAAATCCTCTCAATTATGAAACGCCTCAGGCTGCCTGGCTGCTTTTTTGTCCATGTTTGGGTGATTGTCACCACTACAGAGCATGTCATGCCATAGCATGGAAGCACATGACCAGCAGATTACTATTATTACTTGAAAAAGAAGTAAATATGGAACCTTAAGAAAGCAAGGTGCTCAAATGCCGAGTGTCCACTGCTAGCTGCGTGGGTCAAGGACAGAAATGAGTCTCCTGGCACCTAGCCCATGGCTTTTGTTTCTTTTGACTTTGGGACATGCCCTTAGAAACAAAATGATGGTGGACAACAAGGGTGCAGGATCAAGAAATTGCTGACATACTAAGATAGTGTACGCAAGGTAGGTACATTATCTTAGGAGCAACGATGATGTGAAGGGAATCTTCCTGCTACCAAGCAATTCTAAGTCCATACCACCGACATGGAGGAACCTGGTGGGTTGTGAGCGTCCCAGATCAACCTACAAGCCTCAGTAAGTCCATATCTCAGTACAGGGAAGCACAGAGCAAGGCAGTGTGGTGGTGCTAGCAGTTCCTGCTTCTATACCCGGCAAGGAAAGCCAGAAAGTAGCTGGGAGCTAGTCACTCATATTCAGATGCAGATAGGACCTTTAATTTGAAAACACTTCATATTCTTTTCCATCCATCTCACCAAGCAAGTGAACATATAGCCAACATTTATGATAAGAATAGTTTTAACCATTAAGAACCAAAATTAGGAAGATAAAAAAATACATTGCCAGACTTTACATTTGTCCATAGACTTTGGATCATAACTTATTACTATCTTCTACATCCTTTTAAAACCGTATTTCCTTTGTAGTCATTATATTTTTTACTACCTTATTAGCTAAGGCACTGTTTTTCACTATACTCAACTTAACCGTAGGAAGATAGGCCAGAAACAACAGACACACAGAGAAGGAATGTACATGTCTTTTATCTTCTGGATAGGAGCTGAACGTATAAAGTGGCAACATTTGATCCAAGGGTCACCTGAGCCTTATAATCTTAAGAGTAAGCCTTAGGCTCTCTGTGCAAGAGTGTCTTTGAGGTCTGAATGAGATCATGTGAGAGTCCTGGACATTGTCCAGTGTATTCTAAACACTCAGGAATCTTGGTCTTTTCTGCTTCTCTTAAAGCCCCCAAATGGTCACTTTCTACTCTAGTATTTGATCAAACATATGAAAGGTACCAACTTAGAAATTTATAGGAGGAAGTGGCCAGAGTTGACACAGGTTATTAATAGAGTAAAGATAGAAGATGATATTAATGCCAAAAGGGCCACAAATCTTGAATGGACTCATGAGAACACAAAAGCGGGTCTACAGACACAAAGACAAAGGTCATGACACTGCCATCATTGCTAACTGCACAGTGTCTGAAATGGACAGCATCACACATTAGGGAAAGGTATGGTCCATAGTAAAGTCACAGCCACCTCAAAGGCCCTGAAAATTAGGCAACGTTTTGGCCATTACAAGTACAATACCATAGTTCTCCAGTAAACAACCTCCCCCCCCCAAATTTAGAGGGCAAATTACAATGAAAACAGAAGCTATGCCATGCTGATTGATTTTCTTTCTTTCCTCTCTGTCCTTGTCACTCACCCCAACCAAAAGACAAACAACCAATAATGTGATGACAACAGATCTTTGAAGGGAAATGTAGTATGGTTTCCACTTGGGGGCATTTCTGCAGAGCCTTACTAGGGTCTACTAGGAAATGAATTATAGGGATACAGACAGGGAAGTCTCCTGTAGTTCTAATCTTGACAGAGATATTAGTAAAGCCAAGTTACAGGATTTTTTTTGTTGTTTCCTTTCACTGGGTTTTCACTGGAGACTGAACCTGGGTCCTTACACTATCAAACTCTCCACCACCAACTGCTTTGGTTCCAGGTCCACAATTCTCAGTTCTTAACTCTAAAGCCATAAACTTTGTTTGCCTTGCCAAGAATAAACTTTAGATTTTCAGGGCTAGATGTACTTTTAAGTGATCTGGGACCAGAAATTGGGCTACTTCATTCTACCTCTCACATCTACGCAGTGACGGGCAATCTTCATAATAAGTCCCAACTTATGCCCATGGCCTTCCAAACACTTATTTGCTCCTTTTTCTTGATTTAAATAATTTAATTACATTAATTAAAACTCTTAACTGGAATTTGATGACATGTTGGGCAAATGTATTTTCTAAGCCATTTCTAGAATGCTGAATATAGAAATGGGAAAGGAACTGTGAAGAGAAAGGACACTCTGAATATGAAGAAGGTAAACAAACAAACAAAAAACAGGAATATACAGAACAATAATTATACCTCTTCTAACTGTTTCCCAAGAGCTCCTCTCTCTGTGGCCTCTATGTGTGGATAATTTTGCCTCTGAAGACCAAGGTCACCAAGAGTTCTTTAGAAGGCCAACCATAATATAGAAATAAATTCCACCATTTTAAATATACACATGTATATAAAGGTTACTATAAGTACATGGAAAATTTACATAAGAATAGGCTAAAGGAGAAAAATCTTTCTGAAAGAAATGTCAAAAATCTAAGTACGTTCTCCAATCCCTTAAGTAATCAAAATTACTAACTGAAATATAGCAAGGGCATCTGCATTTACTAATATACTTTAATCTCATGTCGAGATATTTTTGTCTTATGTTTTTCTCTGTTATTTACTTTGGTGCATTTATAGAAACTTCCTTTGAAATATTAACTACAATGACACAAAGTTCAGAACACATAAAAATTTAAACCAAAAAACTTAGGATGTTGGCCCCACTCTAGATTTCTGGCCAAATGATTGCTAAAGCGTATGGCATATAAATCTAATTATCTAATACTTTTGGACTTAGCCTAAACTTAATTTAGTAATTTGGTGATTTGAAACAACATCTGAGACTCACTCAGATGCCTTGGACATAATCACTCACAGAGCTAAGAATCTGCTTGAAGTTCCTTTAGGCATTTTAGCCAACTTTCAGAGTGGTAACTGGGATACAGTATCTTAAATAAAAACACAAAAGAAATAGAGACAGGACCACATTGACCGCCCTCTCACTCTTGATACTGAGACCCACACATAGCACTTGCAGCACTGACGATGTGTGCTGGGGGAGAGGCAAGAGAGACAGAAACAAAAACTACAAGATAAACCAAGATGCAAAAGTTTATTGAAAATTAAAACCACACATCCACAAAGCAACAGCCTCAATCACAAGAAATTGTTTGTCTTGGTGACACAGAAGGAAGCACTGGTGATTTGGTTGGGGTCGGGGAGGGGGCTGGGATGTTGAGTAAAGAAACTTTCAGTTTCTAATAGATTCTGTCAGTTCTTTTTGAGTTGGAAAAGTCACTTGTTTAGCTCTCTGTGAATTCTACCCTAGGAGTATTGGTTTTAATGCCTGTGCGCTCAGGCATCATTTAGCCAGATAAATGCACATGAATAGTAGTGAGAAATCTGCCTGGTTTTATGGTAGGAACGGCTGAAGGCCAGCAGTGCCAATTAAACAAACTAATCATAGATTTAGTGAGGAGATGGTTTGAACTCTCCCGGCAGTGGATAATGGTAAACAAATACCCCGGGCAATATTCCTGGCGTAGTTTCATCTTCTATTAACACCACCAAAGTAGCTTACCTGCCTTGGCATCTAAACAACAGTATTGAGGATAGGTCACTGTGCAAAGACCACTACCATAGCAGACGCTAATGTATAGCAGCAGAGATCAGACTTGGCAAAGCGCTAGTGAACTTTCTCCTTACATAGGAAAAGAGTACAGGAATAACGCAATTTATCAACAAGAGCCCCGCCCCCAGTATACTCGACAACCTTAGTCAGTTACTATTTGCAATATTTGTCCATGGCCAGCATTCAAAGGGCCCAAGTCTCAAGTCAACAAGGTTTGCTTAGGCACAGACAAGAACAGATTTTTTTCTTGTTTTCTTAAAAATACACCTTAGGTTTGAGACCTGCTCAAAAGCTTTATTATGAGTTTTAGAAACACAACAGAAGGTAACAGAAAAGGGTTCCAATAAACAGTGTAATGACTTTTTCCCCCACGAATCCCCCTCCCTCCTAGGAAAACAATAGAATGCTCACAGACACGCACAGTCGCAGCTCCTGTCCAACCAAGGCAGGATCAAAAGATACAAAAATGTGCAGAAAGCATCTTTCCTTTGTAAAACTTTGAGTCCCTTCAAAGATTCTCTCACTAGTGGGTGTGTGCCTTTGAGCAGCTGGGTCTTTGAGCCAAAAGTGTCTTCAAGTCCTGTTTGTGAGGGCTAGATGCGTGTACGCGCACGCACGCACGCACGCATGCGCACACACAAACACACGCATGGCAACACAATGGAACACACATGCTCGAGCACAGAGACGGGGAATCTATGGGTACACTGAGCGGTTTGGGGGGTTGGAATGTCTAAAGAAGACGTCAGGCCGGGTTGGAGATTCTCTCCGGGGCTCCACAAGCTCATTCCTGAAGCAGGCTGAAAGGAAACTGTAGAGAGGAACCAGAGAAAGAGAATGAAGGCTTAGGACTCGCGTGTCCACATCAACTGAGCACAGAAACACACCCTTCTCCTACCTTCATGATCATAAGGCAAATGGAAAAGGTCATCTGAAAAAAAGCCATCTCTCTCTTTTCCTTTAAAAAAAAAAAAAAAAGCTTTTACAAGCATCTGGAATGGTCTACTTTTTAAGTTATGTAAAGAGGAAGCGAGGCAAGGCAAGGGCAGCTAATCAGCAGTGTACGTCAGAATCTTAATATTAAAAAATACACCTTCACAGGCCCTGTCTAAGAGTTATCTGGGGCCCAGTCATCTCTATTTCTTAACATAAGGTGACTCACTTGAGGGTTATGGGGACGGGCAGGTCCAGTGTTTAGTATAGTGCTTGGCATGGGTATACTGGACTCAATTAACTGACAAAGGGAATACAGAAACAAGAATAAACTTTGATCCTCTGTAAAAATGTCACATACCCAATTATTATACCTCATTACTGTTCTGTCTAGCCAAACTCTGAAGTCTGAAGGAATACGATCTTATCGATGCGGGGGCTGCGTCATCGTGCATTTGGAAAGAAGTATTAATGAGCATTTTGTATGGGCCCCAATTGAGGTAGGTAAATATTTTAATCCTCTCAGTCACAAACTTGGCCTATAAATGCATATATCAAACCCATGAAAGCAACTTTTGCATAATTAAGAAATCAATTATGCCGCAGGATGCCAAGAATAAGCCCTTTTATTTGGCTAAAGGTTGTGCAACCTGGTGAACTGTTCGGGAACTGTTTCCCAGACTGGCTTTTTGAATACTGTTTGTTTAGTACTTTCAAAGGAACACAGCCATTTTTTTTACCCCTCAATCTGGAATCTGATATATCAGCAAGAATTGGTATCCTCATAACGAAATATTATCACCAAGAATGCTGCTTCAGGTTTTAGTCTTCTTTGCTTAGAAGGTGCAGTCTGGAGTGTCTCGGATAGAAAATCCTAGCATACTCAGCAAGCACTGAGCATGTCAGCTTTCTAGTGAAGGTCTAGGTTCAAACTTTTGGGCCTAGAAGCAAGGCCAGTTCTACAAGAAGACATGTCCATTTGGAGAAGTGATTTAATCGAATTTAATTAACCTTTGAGGTTTTTCTCCATCACTAATTCAAAGCTACTAAATCTCTGTCCTGAAAATGTAATAATCTTGCTGTGAAGTTCAAAAGCAGCACTGTGTCAACTATAAAAATTCAGATTTTTATTATAACTGTCTGGTTAGCCAGCATGAGATTACCAGGTTGTTTGTTGCTGCTATTATTTGCAAATCTATGGAGCTGGCAATTTCCAACAAATTTTCTTACAATCTAATTTAGAAGTGTGGTTTTGATTTATATCAGTTTGGATATCTGCGTCCCTTACTCTCTCTCCAAAATTCATCAAATAGTCTTGAAAATACTATCTTCTTACACCTGCTGAAGCTGAAGTGCAGACATAACTGAAAAGTGCAATAAAGACAAGGAGGCTGAGGCTGGTAACCACAGCAACCTGAGACAGGATGCTGGCTGCACTGCTGCTGCCTCTATAATGATGGAGCAGACCAAGACTTACAAAGAGCTTTGGTTCTAAAGAGGTTCTAGCCTTAGCTGTTGTTGTGAGCTTGCTCAGTCTTCCCAGCCTGGGTGTGAGGGGCTGGAACTAGTTTTGAAGATTCTGCTCAGATACAACAGCCTCTGGCCTCTCTTCCTACGGACCTACAATCAAGGCATTCTATAACTACAAAATGTAGTTTTCCAGAGAAAACCAAAAGTTGGGTAAAAGTGTAAAAAAGTCACACTGGCCTGAGGTCAGAAGAAGCAAGGGTGAATTACAAGGGGAAAAAAAAAAACCCACACCAAATGGGCCTTTATTCTAAAACCTAAGGATTGCTAAACAGATGTCAAATAACTTTAGTGTAGCATTAAGAACCAATGCCTATGGGACAGGAGGGAGTGGAATTTAGTAAAAGGATTCAATTTGTCCTCTCATGAGATTTGAGCTTGTATGGGCATGCTAATGGAAACATAACTTCTTCTTAAACAGTATAAAGCCCATATAACAAGTTGAATCATAGCAACTCAGTTTAAAAATCTATCTTCCATAAAGCCTATGATCATGAAGGGACTACAAAGGGTTAGATAAACAAATAAACAAACAAACATACAAACAAACTCATGCACAAGTGAAAAGCAAGCAGAGAAAAAACAGAATGGGTGACTAAAGAAGCAATTAAGCCAGGTGCGGTGGTTTACACCTGTGGTCCCAGCACTCTAGGAAGAAGAGGCAGGCAGGTCTCTATGAGCTCAAGGCCAGCCTGGTCTATAAAGTGAGTCCAGGGCAACCAACCCTACACAGAGCAACCCTGTCTCAAGGAAGGAAAAACAAATAAAAAGAAGCAATTAAACTGAAAATATTTTATTGCCAACTTATAGAAAGCATATTGCTTCCCCCACCAATTTTCATTCTATTCTTTAAAAAAAAAAATTATTCCTTACCAGCATAAAACTGGTACTAGGTTTTAGAAAGGAAATCACAGGCTATTATAGGTACTTCCTAAGTTGATTTATTTTTCTCAAATGATTGCAAGGAAATAAGATTTTCATTTTTCTTTGTCTACTCATTCCTTCTTTTGGAGATTTGCATGAAAATAAAAGCTGAAAAAAAATCTCAGTTGAACACTGTAGGAACTGGAAAACGTGCATGGATTCATGTCAATCATCTGGGAGACATGCGTATGTCATGCTATAACGGCATAATTGAGCCAAACATCTGTATTTTGCAAAGATCTCATTTTGCAGTCTGTTAGCTCTCCATGCACAAGCTAATCACAGCTGTGAGATACCAACTCAAAACCATGCACATGATTGTTTCAAATGAACACCCAGGGAGCTGTGCAGATAATTCCTCACTATTCATCTTTACTCTTCCTGTAAAAATAGTGAAAGTAAGTCCCTGAACATTTTTAGATCCTTTTTTGCTAGCACAACTTTAGCATGTATTTTCTTTTCAGATGGAATAGACCGCTCCATAAAGAATAGATAATAAAAACTCCTTTTGGGGCAGTTCAAGCCAATCAATCAGCTGCCTGTGAAAAACTCCTCACACAGAGATACAGGGTCTGATTTTTCATCTATACAGTGTAAACAAACACAGATAGCAGGAGAGCCTGGCTAGAATCAAGTCACTTTGTTAATAAAGTCTGTAAAGCAAAGATAGTAGACTATTTCCTTTCTCTTTTAATCTACAGAAGCTTCCTTAAATGGTCCCATTAATTTATACAATCCTGATAGTTGCAAAGCTTTCTTAATATTGCAAAGGTATTTTGATTAGGAATTCGCCATTTAATGCAAATTACAGGAAGGCAGGAATTCCATCCTTCTTGTCTCCATTTTAAAGTCAAGTAATGTAGTGTGCATTTGCTATCTAAGCAGAAATGCTTCACTTGTCATAGGACAAAAGAGCTCTAAGTTCTAAGATCCTGACTTTAGGACTTTTTTATACTCATGTCCTATCTCTGTAGAATACACACATTAGCTTTCTGATGAGCCCAGCAAACAGAAATTCCACTACAACGAACACTAAAAGATAAACAATGTATTTACCTCTAAGAGTGGTTGGCAAGCTCTATAGGGTGGCTCCTGAGCTTCCAACGGTTTTACACTTCTAAACATGGAGTAAGATAGCAATCATGACAAAAGAAAATGATATGAAATACAAGTTTCAGACTCTATAATAAGGTATTCATATGACAGCCAACCTCATTCATTTATGGTATCTACTATTCTGATACAATCATAAGACTGATGGGCTACAAGAGATCATCTGCACCAAGATGCCTAAAATACCTAATTCTCTTGCTTTACAGGAAAATGAAATGCTTACCAGTCCCTGTGCCAAATAGTTCTTTTCCATTAACCAGAAGTAATTTATGATCAACTTCTCTAAGGAAGAAACTCTTCCCAATACCCCTTCAGTCAACTGTGTTTTACTTTGTATTCCTTTGATCCCTTTTTAGTCAAAGTGGACTAAATCCAGTCTCTACTTGACTCTCTTAACACATATTGATGTTGGGTATACAAAGGAAAGAACTCCTGTGGCCAGCAGTGAGAAGTCTGTGTGTTCTGATTTTCCTTTGGGGTACTCTGTGTCTCCAAGAAACCACCCGACTGAATTTTGTGATTGGCCTCCCATACAAATGATAGAGCTATGAACCGCAAACCCATCATGTTAGACGTGATAAGACATTTTCCTAGTCAAAAAGGATCTTAAGTGCCCAACAGCTCTGGGTTATAAAGGGAGCACGCTTATCGCTGAGTCTTCTGCTGCTCACCACTCGGAAGTTGCCTATGACTAGTAGAGGCGTTGCCTAGCCTCCTTAGCAACACTGATGCTGATTTAAAAAGAAGGGTTAGGAGCCCCTTTCATTACAATTTCCATAGTGGTAGACAGTAAAATCAGAAAATAACCATTATTTATCGTTTACTTGCATTTCTATTTTAAAGATTATCTTTAATCAAACCTTATACTACTGCAATAAATTACTACTATAACTTAAAAAAAAAAAACCTCTCTTCTCAGAGAAGGTACTTTTTATTATCATTTCTTTTTGGCTTGAAAGGTTGAGGGTTTGAAAGTTCTCAAGTAGATCAACACCGTAGTTTAGACATTTATCTACTTGAGACTGCCTGGCATCTTTGCCTGCACTGACAAACAATGTATTAAACTCCCAAGTGACTGTACTTAAGTACCAAAAGATAAGTATAAGCAGGGCTCTGATTGGCCAATCTACCATCCTTTCAGAAGAGCCATTCTCTTCTTGTTAGTCACAAAACAATTAACATCATCAGAATGCCAAGTAGGAAGGTGAAACTTAACATACGAAAAGATTGGATGCATATGCTAATAAGGTTGCAAAATCTTTCCCATTTATTTGGAAGTGTGTTCCTGGAAGACAGTCTAGAGCCAACATGCTAAAACATAGGAACTTGATAGGACTGTGTCCTGCAGTGGGACATCCTTCGTGGACAGGGCTAGGTCTCAGAATCCTTGTCAATGGAGCAGGGAAACAATTCACCTCCTTGTAGGAAAACCTCCTTGATATTCCTTCTCTAAAGCAGTACTGGAAACAGGATTGTGTACATCCTAAGAGATACACAAACCAATCCTCTGGGATGAGTGAAGGATTTTGAAATAGTCATTGTTGTTACAATAGAGCATTAGTAAGTATTAGTGTCTGCTTGGGGCTCATAATAGAACACAAACAAAACTCCCCCAAAGAAAAGTCACGAGACACACAGAAGGGAAAACCGAAGAAGCACCACACCAGTTCATCTAAACTATTATGGACTATATGTAGTCTTACGATGTCTACAGCTGATGATAACGAACAGCCAACAGTCACCCTTTGATCATGCCTCCTGAAAGGACAGCGGCACACTCACTGTTTCTGAAGTAAGTGCTGGTGCTGCTGCTGCTGCTGCTGCCTGTAGGTTTCGATCGTGTGCTGAGGAAGGTACTGCATGAGCTCCAGGGACTCTTTGATCTTCAACAACATTTCATAAGTCTCGCGACCTCTCACCTACGCAAAAGCCAGAAAAACGGGGAAAGATGAAGAGCCGCAATCAGTCAGCTCTCCTCATTTGAGGATTGCGTATTGGCAAATGCACCTCCCTCCCCCCCGCCCCCCGCCGCCCCCGACCGCCAACCCCTTCCCCCCGCCCCCGACCGCCACCCCCTCCCCACACACATACAGTTGTAACCTGAACAGCAAGATAGCTGCCACTTTTTGGCTAGTTATAGACACACAGGCACAGAGGAGGTGATTCATCTGCGCATGCTCCCAGCTGAAGGTGACCAGGGAGAGGTCAGCTTTCATGCTGTGAACCAGTGTTGTTTTTGTTTTGGCCATAGAATTTATATCTTTGTGTTTTCTGTTGATGACTTTGCTATATAAAAGGGGCTCCAAACTAAAATGCAGGTTACTACCCCTGTTTGCAAAACGGCAGTGCTGTGCCAAAGGGAAAGAATGCTTCCTGTTAGATAAACCTTATCCAAGCACTAGCTACCTACCATGCTCCTGACTGTGAGCTCAGTCTAGATGAGTCTACAACATACATGAAACATGATACCTTTAAACAAAGTCAATCCATTTATCTACTGAAACCCTGGGACCAGAGATCCATAGGAAGCCAATACTACCGGTCCCCTAAGACCCAGGATTCAGTCTCAGCTACAACTTTATATAAAACATAACGGCCATAAGCAATGAGCCATCTTTGGGATGACAAAAGTTTTCACGGGGAATAAGGTATGCTTCTCTTTTTAAGATAGCTTCCCTACAGCTTTAAATACAAACAGAAGGATGGGCTAGAATGAAGCCAGCAGCCACTTGGATAACTTTTGAGGCCCTGGGAGTGAGTGCACAAGGCATTCAGGGCCTTATGCGTTTGAGCACAAAAGACAGAACAAACCCACTGTTTCCTCCGCTGTTGTTAGCCTCGTTCTCATCTCTTGCTCTAAGAAGCCCACCCTGTTTTAGGGCCTCTGCTCCCCAAGCTTGCTCCTTTGCTTGTGTGCCCTTAGCTCTACTGAATATTTCATCACCTTGCACCTATGTCCTCAATAGAGGGTGAACGCTTTGGAGGTAAGAGTTGTTTGGTACTTCTTCCGGTGGCTTAGGATCCAGTCTATTGGTCATGCACTCAACATGAGTTGATCACATGGTTTTTTCATCCCATAGGGTCGATTTTGTTTAACTTGTCATTACTTTTAGGCACAGTTCATCACAGTTACTCCTCCAAGCATGCACTGGGATTCCTATGGACCATTAGTTTAGCAGGTACAATGTTTTACCTAAAGGTCACAGCTTGGTTTCTATATGGAGCTTTAGAAACAAGGCTGAGAGCCTCAGATGATTTCCTGTCAGATTTCTCCTAGGGGCCAGGGCTGGGAAGGCCAGGAAGGGAGCATGCACACCCAAACCTGTTGAGCAGCTCAAGCTCCAATCCTGGGGCAGTAGCTAAGCCACAGTTCCTGGCAATGCCACCCGTGTCAGCTTGGAGGGCATCAGGGTTGCACCCATCACCAGTATTTTACAAAGCTTAAGAAGAGCAGCAATAGCCACTGATTATGGCAAAAAACCATAACCTAATAAAGTGACCTCTTTAGTGGCCCTGTGGAAGCGAAGGACAGTCTTGCAGAAGAATTGGGCCAAGCCATCTGGCTCTTCACATATGACTGTAGATTTTTGCCTTGTTGGCTTCCTTTACAGCACTCTCTAAAAGAAAACACGTGCTCCCTGCACATAGAAATGATTAACGTTTAAAGAGATGGATGTGCTGGTGGCCCTGAGCTGACTGTTGCTGTGGTCGACATGTATCCCCTAATCCTAGTGCACCCCAAAACAAGAACAGTTAGTTGGTGTATTACCACCTTTCTGAACTTTTTACAAAAAAAGGTTCAGGGATGGCAATGCTCTGCCAAAAAGTTCTATTACTCACAAATAATGGCATGTGAGTTAACTTCAAATATTTGGTTGAAAATGCTCTATTATAGCCGGGCATGGTGGCACAGGCCTTTAATCCCAGCACTCAGGAGGCAGAGGCCGATGGACTGCTGTGAATTCGAAGCCAGCCTGGTGTACAAAGCGAGTCCAGGACAGACAAGGTAACACAGAGATACAAAACAAAACAAAACAAAACAACCAACCAAAGAAAGGTTGGGGGAGGGGGGAAACACTCTATTACAAGGGTAGCTTTGACAGAATGGGGGAGTAAATAGAAGCACTCACAAGATGAGTATATTCCAAAGGACCAGATAGTTTCAGGATTCAAAAAGAAAAAATATTTTTTGCTTTATTTTATACTTCCTTCTGTCAGTATGATTGAATGTGTTTTCCTTCTCTACGTTTTGTATGTTTAACCCCTAAATTCTGAAGTATTGGCAGGGTTATTTAGGTTGCAGAGGTAGTGCCTTGATGGGTGGGATGGATTAGCATGCTTGTAAAAGATTGCCCAAGGAGTTACCTATCTTTCTATCCTGTGAAAAGCAATGTGCAGCTGATGGTCACATCTCAGAAGTCAGAACCTGACCAGGGGCACCTTGATGTTGGACCTCCCAACCCTCGGCACTGGGAGAAACACAGGGCTGTGGTTCACAAGCTACCAAGCTACCTGGTCGTAGTTACTTTGTTGTTTTAGCCCCAGCTGAGTGTGAGAGAGAGTCCTTTCCCTGTTGCCCCAGGTCACCAGGTGATGATGACCATCTAATAAATGCACACTCAAGGAAGGCTCAATGAAGCAACCGTGAGAATGCAAGGGTGACTCACTGGTAAGTACAGCAGTTCGTCATCTGGGGACCTTCGCTTCTTGATGGAAGTCATCTGGATGCCGTGTGTGTTCTGACGGAAAGCTGGAGGAAGGAAAACACAAGGTTCACCCTGGGGAGTGACTGAAGCGACGCTGTAGTGAATCTGATATTTAAGGCTACGTACTAAACAGAAACAACTCAGCCACCTGTGAGAGGAAGGACATTTGTGCTAAGTACCATCTAATCGGAGCTAATCGCTTTGTATACAATAAGGTAGGAAGGAGCTAGAAAAGAGCAATCAAAAACACAACCCTGGGATGCTGAGGGGCATTCTGACTGCGCGCTGTCTGCTTGTGTCTATGAAAAGCTGTGAAGAAGAAGAGAAAGCAGCTTTCTTTTTTCTTTTTCTCTTCTTTTTTTTTTTTTCTTCTTTTTTGAAATTTTATGTTTCAGATCGTTCATCTCCTAAGGACTTAAGTGAATGGAACAGTGACTACATTGGTAATAGCAAAATGGGGGAATTAACAGAATTACCAAGTGATAAATCAATAAAGGTTTTTCATTAGAATCTCTAATCAGCCAGGACCCAGGGTGTGAAAATGATCTTTCCACCAAAATTCAGACATTCCTTTCTTACTACTATAAACCACCAAATTGTTGGTAATAGCATACCCAGGATATGACGCTCTATGCTTTATGCTGGCTGCAGGTGCCAGAGTGGAGTCACAGTGGGGGGTATGCCTATAGGACACATTCAAGCTGGGTGAGGGGGACTGAGAGACTCTATCAACAAAACAAAACAACAAAAAAAGCATATTGTTCTCAACAGTTGGGAGTCAGTGGTGACAGGCTCTCCTATAAATAACAATTCACGGTTTTAAATTCACCTCACTTCTAATAGATAATAAGATTAAGGCCATCTCACAAAAGACGGTGGCATGATAAACTCCAACGTACCTGTTGAAGAATATACATGCATGTTTTTGCCTGGAATTCCAGGACACGGATACTGAACGGGGTGAGTTGATGTGAGTTCAAAGCCAGCCTGACATACACAGAGATTTCCAGGTCAGGCTGGGGCAAAGAGTGAAGTCATTTCCCCTCCTCAGAAAACCTAAACTAACTTGTTTCAGTGCCATTAGGCTAACACTGATGCAAAGTGAGTTCTAGAATATTTCTCTCCAAGTCTGCAGCCCATGTGGAGCAGTCAGTGGTTTGCACATGTTGCCAGCTGTCCTCTAGGACCCTGTGCAGGTTACTGAGGCTGGAGGCATACACCACAGGTTGTGCAAACCCCTTCCAATGGGAGCATCTCTGTTCCCACAATTTTCTTTTTAAACTATGGACTTCTTGAAATCTCCCATTAAAATATTTAATTAACAAGAATCCAAGTTTAAGAACAAACGATAAGGTAGCTGAAGCCTCATTCTGGTAAACAGGTGAAGTCAAGGCTCAGGGAGACTACATCCACATTTCCCTGGATGATGCTTAAGGAAATACGTTCTCAGATAGCACTGCTCCATAGGGCCCTGAGGAGAACGGGTAGCACTTTAGCCTCTTGCTGAGCAGCTGAAAGATAAAGGGACACCTGTAGCTTTATGTAGCATTTGACTCAGGTAGAGGACTTAGAAAACAAAACACTGGATGTCTCTGAGCTACCCTGAGAATGTGCCAACTTTCTAGATGTTGCTGACACTTGCAGAAGTAGAAGGCAGATTCGGAGGAATCTTATACCAAGATCCTGTACCGAGGATGTAGCTTAAGCAAGCAGTAGCGTGCTCCGGGGTGTGGTCCAACGCAGTCCCTCCACTTGTGCTAGCCATACTCCTACTTGCCCTAAAGACCTGTGGTCACACTCACTGCTAAACCCCATAGCTGTCCTCACACAGCCTTCCTAATATTTATCTGCAGAGCCCTGTATCCGGAGAAGACTCAACCCTGCCCCGCCTGGCCACTACATCTACTTACGGCGCTTCGTACCATCACCGTTCTTTGCACTGTCCGAAACTTGCTGCTTTCTGATGCTGTCTTCATCCGCCTTCCTGTCTCTTCCTGGGCAAGCACAAATCCGGGCCTCAAAGCACCGTCGGCCCAGGACTTGCCCACTGGAAATTAAAGAACAACAGCAGGCTAAAGTTACAGGTGTCCAAGTCCCTTGGAATTCTCCCACTCTTTTTTTCCTGATGCTTGCCATCTTAATGGCACCCTCATCACCCTCCAGCATGGCTGCTTGGAGCAAGCACCCAGAAGCACCTGGCAGAACGGGAAAGTGCCTGTGTGCGGCAAGCAACATAAATAAAGAACATTCCATTTGTTCTGCAAAGAACCCCCAAGCCATTAGCTGAACAGCTGTATTTGGCTACATATTTTGAAGGAAACTTGAGTTAAGCCAGGGGGATGTCCCTGGATAAAATCCCCCTTGGGCAGCTCAGACTTCTCAAGGAAACTGTTAAATGCTTTGGGGCCACATGAAAACAAACACTGTCTATCAAACAATTCCAGTCAAATGTCAAGAATTCAGGTCTGAAATGACTTGTATGCCGCCTTGGCTCTTTCCCGCCCCCCTCCTCTGACCCACCCTTCTCTGTCTCTACTTTCTCAGATCTTTTAGTGTTTACAGTGGGTTTACAGCACAAAGCACTAGATCTGGGCCTTCTCATTATGCAGGCAAAGGGAATGGGAAAAAAAAATAAAAAAATAAAAGGACACAGGATTTTCCACTTTGTCCCCTGCCTGTGGTTGCTTCTGAGTATAGTCCCCCACATGCCACTTACTCTCTGGTTTCCAAAGTCACAATGATTAAAATTGGACGGCGGTTCATTCCTCCGACACAGCTGCTGTTGCACATGAAATTGTACAGGACTGTCGTGAATTCGGTGCCAACCTGAGCCAGGAGAAAAAGAAACACATATGCCCATGTGCGATGTGGCATGTGCCAGTGACGCCATCAACTGAAGCTTTTGCTCTCAGTTCTGCTTTCACGCACTCTGATCTAATGGCGTGTTTTCTTCTGGGAAGGGTTGTCTTCTAACCCACTAGAGAGCCCACTCTGTCTTGATCACTAAAACACTGCGAACTAAAAATCGCAACAGCGGAACAAGGCAGAGTCCACTGGCTCACTGCTCTTTTGCAGCCTGACCCAAGTTACTCACTTTAGTTTATGCCATCCAGATACCTTTGGAAAAGGAGAGCTTTAAAGAAAATGCTAAAATTAGCATCAGCTCTCCAGGGTTTGAATTTACATCCTCATGAAGAATATCCTGGAGCCGAACCATCCTCCGAATTAAATCATCTCAATCCTTAATTTATGCACAAGGTATAGGAAGCCCAGAGTTGGTGAGTTACACGCCAAAGAGCCCATAGCTAGCCAGTCAACCCCAGCAGACTGGCTTCGTTACTCCTGTAGTCCGCTACTGTTTACTCTCTGCCACTCTATTCTGCTTTTCACAACACATTTGTAAATGTACCATCTGTTCAGGCAAACGTCAGCTAAATAATGTGCTGTAGCTTCTCCCATTTACAGTCTACTGTTAAAAAAAAAAAAAAAAAACCACATCTGGCATTTGTTTACACCCACTATTAATTCCTTGTCATCTAGGTAAAACCATGCTTCATAAAAAAGTAGCTTGCAGCCTCGCTCTCTATGGTGACGAGGGCAACATGGTTAGAGGCCTCATTACCAAACTAATACAGTGCACACCCAAGACTTAGATTTTTCTTTTTTACAGAACATGGAAGGGTGTTTTGCACACATGGTATATGTGCACCGTGTGTGTGTGTGTGTGTGTGTGTGTGTGTGTGTGTGTGTGTGTGTGTGAGAGAGAGAGAGAGAGAGAGAGAGAGAGAGAGAGAGAGAGAGAGAGAGAGAGAGCACTCGTGTGGTGCTCCTGCAGTTCAGAGAGGACATTAGATCCTCTGGAACAGTGTGTGTTGGTGAGTGGAGTTGGAAACTGAACCAAGGTCTTTTGGAAAAGCAGCAAGTACTCTTAACTGCTGAGTCATCTCTCCAGACCCATATTTAGGATCCTCAAAGGGGTGACGAGGGAACAAGGGATATTAAAAGAATGCTTTGGAAGTATTTGGTGACAAGGGTGAACACGGTGATAAATGCTAGATCCTGCATATTGCTTAATGTGTGCTCTCTCCACCGCCCTGCTAGCCCAGCTGCAGGGGCTGCCTCTGCCCTGTTCGCTTGCTCACCTGTGGCGGCTCGTAAGGGACCAATACACTCTGCCTTCCCGTGATAGGATCTTCTACATACTGGGCATGGCTGTTCCCTTCGACGCGAATCAGGTGACTAGGAGGGGCTATCTGTCCTGTGGGTCAGAAAAAGACAAGGCAGTTAGTTTACACACCCTAATCATAAAGACTGTGAGATGAAATGGCACGAAAGGAATGATGGTGGCCTATGAAACCATCTGTGAGGAAACACGCATTCTTGAGAGAACAACAGATCTTGTTGCCAGTGTCGAACATGGATGGCACCTGGCATTTCACACGAACACAAAGAGCTTTATGATGATCAATGATTTTATGCTCTGCAGCTCAAGGTTAGCCATCCATGCTTCCATACAACTCAATGCCACATCGCTGACTTCATCTATTGCATGGGATTTTCCCAGTTTTCTTTTGAAATGGAAAACTGACAAACAAATAAGAAAGTATAGTCTAGGACTTTTGACTGGCAATAATACTAAATGAAAAGTAGAAGCAAATGGCTGAGCATATAGCCCAGTGATAGAACACATGCCTACCACACTCAAGGCCCTGGGTTCAAGCCCCACCCTGGAAGACAAGACAAGCTGAACACCAAAAGGCAGTGAGGACTGGCTGCCTTGGAGTTTTGTTTTTTCTTTCTTTCTTTCTTTCTTTCTTTCTTTCTTTTTTTTTCCTCCTAAAGCTAAAGATTTAGCTTTAAAGATAAGAACCTCTCTGGCTTTCTGGCTTTACTATCTTGAAAGAGTCACAGGTTGGAGACCAGAAAAGGAGGCAGGTTTTACAAAGATCCCAGGCACTGTAGTAAGATTGTGATGCTTGGCAATGGTCCAAAAGACCACTTGGGGACCATGTCTCAGAACACTTGGGGACCATAAAGCCGTTGTCACCCTGTGGCTATGAAGTCCCACTCTATGAAAACTATTGAATAAAAAAGTGAAAAACTAAGCATAGTGTCCGGAGCACTGTTTATTTTGATTAGAACAATATTGTGTGAAAAATTAAGGAAACCTCCAAAGTACTGTCATTCTGATGGAACACAGGCATTTAGGCAAACTGAGGATGGAGCCTGCCTGGGTGGGATATTTTCTGTGGCATTCTGTTAGGCACAAAGTGCGACACAAACAGACGGATGGTGCAGCCATGCAGGCAAAGCTAGAAATGACCATGTGACTTGGTCAGAGAGCTTAGCTGTGCTTTCTTTTGCCTTTTGGATCTTTGCCCCTCCTCTTTCTTCCATGAAATTTTCATGCACTCTTTGGTGTCCTGTTGTCATACATCCCAACTACCTTTCTGCGTTTACCCTGGCGGTGTTTTCTGTGACGTGGTCTAACTCCCAACCCCTGCTGCACTCACAACACTCTAAGGAGGCCTTTCTATGTCTGCTACTCTTTTCTTTTCGTTTCCCTTCATGAAATGGGAACTCGCGATCTCCGTGGACCCTGGGAAACACTCACCTCTTCTATGACAGTGTTGTTGGATTTGGGGCTCAGAATACAGGTCTACACAAGGACACAGAACTTAAAGGGAGTCCCAGTGGCCCCTCCTGGATATCTGTCCCTCTTCCTACTATGCATTTGCTCTGTATCTTTTTTATTTATTTCTCGCACCCATTATTTGCCATTTTTATTTGTTCATTATATCAGTTCTTTTATGCTCCCTATTTTGGTCTTCTTAGCCTTCAAGTCCTCTAAATTTGAAATATCACTTTGGGAAAGGTACCCACGTCAAGGTATGTGATACCCACCACAACTACCATGCTGTTCTGTTTATATCTTCTCATTTGGAAAAGCAACTTAATAAGTAGTCCAATTACTGGGAAAACTACTCATTTATTTATTATTCTTAGTCTGAAATCAGAACCACATCTTTACCATCAAGGAGCTTGATTGGACAGTAATAGAATCTCAGAATCCCACTGTTCTTACCCTCATTGAACTCGCGGCTCAGCTCATGGTTAGGGCACCGTTTCACAACCTCAGTGACATGCTCCGCTTTCTTGTAGACAGGCATAGCACGAATGACAGCACCTTGTGGGGGTGGGGTCATCACCTTGATCTGGATGGGGCACGTCTTTGCAATTTGGCAGTACAGCTTCTTCAGTTCGGTGGAATACTGTTTAGAGAAGAGAGGGGCCCACGGGTGGGAGAGAGAACCAGTATGAGATATTACTACAAATCAGAAGAAGAAAAATACAACCACTTTGAAAGCCTTTCTAGCTACATGCTAAATTCTGGCTACTACATATGTAGTAATAGAAAGTTATATTTATTAATTAAATTGATAACATTTGCTACTTTAAAATTTTGTTTCTAAGACCTAGTGGATTTATACTATTATTTCCTAAGTGTTCTCGTTATCTCTCTCTGTCTCTCTGTCTCTCTGTCTCTGTCTCTGTCTCTGTCTCTCTCTGGTATTTTGTTGTTGTTTTTAATAAAGTGTCACTATATGGCACTGGGAACTCACAGAGATCTGCTTAACTCTACCTCCAAAGTGCTGGGAGTAAAGGCCTGCACCACAATGCTTGGCCTTTCCGGCCTTATCTTTAGGATGAGAACATTTAAGTTCACAGGGGTTTAAAAAAATATATGACTTTTTTTCAAAGGGCCCAAGGTGTTGGCAATTGACAGCTCCTAGCAAAGGGGGAGTCAGTTTTTCATAGGGGTGTGGCCTCTGGTAGGTGGACCATGCTCCACAGTAGCCTCCACACTCAAGTATATTTTATCTGTACAAATTGAACTGTGAGAAAGAGAGACAGAGAGAGAGAGAGAGAGAGAGAGAGAGAGAGACAGACAGACAGACAGACAGACAGAACAGGAAATTGGGTAAGGAGGAGAGGGTAGATCCAGAAGGAGTTGGGGGAGGGGGAGTGAATATGATTTATGATTAAAACATCATATGAAGCTCCAGAAAAAACTATTTTTGAGCATAATAACACCAGAAACAACTTCATAGGTTACCGGAAATAAACAGAAAACCATGTTTCAAGCTCCATGGTTAGTGAACTATAATTTCCCTTATCCTTATAAGAGATTCATAAGAATTAGAGTTTATGTAACATGTTTTTAAGATGGAGTGTCTAGCAAAGACTGAGCAGATTTTGTCTGAGATCCATAGCTAAAAGCTGTGCCTTTAAACAAAGGCTTCCCGTAGGCTCACTGCTTATTGTCTAGTTCTGTATGTAGTGAGAGAGACCTCACACAGAAACCGGAAGGAAGCCTTTGGTCCCGCTCACCCAAATGGCCGGCAGAATAGGAAGCAAGCAAGCCAAGGCTTCAATGGGAGGTGATGCAGCCTTGCAGATCTGTTCAGTCCTGAGTGAGTGAGATTTTCCTTCCTACTCATTTGTTCTTCAGAAAGGACATGTTCCCTGGTGAGCTGTTTGAGAACTGGCAAAATGCCAAAGGGGGGAAAAAGTCCTATCCTGCATTGCCTCCTCTTGCTATCTCTGAATCAGAAAAAAAATCACCTTTTTTCTGATCATCACCCCACATTAACCTTATCCGGCCAGCTCCCTGGGTCAAAGCCCCAACCGTTGCATTCCTGCTCACTCCAGTTCTGAGGTGAAGCCACCCAGGCTCTAGTGATCATAGCCAAGAGAGGCCACCTAGTAACAACTATCCAAACAGAGGGTAAACACCACAGGTTATGGGTCTAAGCTGGCAGCATCCTCCTCCCAGGCAGAAGGAGACAGAAGGGCAGAGCCAGAACCACAAAGAGATTCACTTTTGATATGACCCACCCCAAATCTAACTAAAGGACACCACCTACCCCAAAAACCATGTAAACGGCTGAACTGCTTCCTTCTGAGACAATATTTATTTAAATAATACTTTGTTTTCTTCTGATGATTTCAGCATATGAAACTTTCAATTAAAATTTCCTAGTGCTAGGAGAGTATTTCAAAATCAGTCCTTCATGCCCACAGGCTAAGGATTAAACACAGTAAAAAAGCTTTTTCATGGCTTCAACTAAAAGAAGCATGCCAAAAATCAACTACAGAAATAAGTTTCTTCTTGGGGAATGCTGAATGAAATGTACATGAATATTTTTGCTCTTGGGTTCTTAAATGATGATTTTACAGAAACGGCCTGTTGGGGCATAGTAAGAACTTACTTTTGTGGAGCGCTCAAAAGAAGTCAGCAAATCTATTTGTGTTTTAGTTGCAAGAATTAGTTACATAATCCTTCCCTGTGCTTCAGAAAACAAAAGGAACCTCAGGAAACATGGCTAGAAAATAAGTCAGCTAACTGGAGGTAACTGAGGTCTCTTTGCAAGCAGGTAAGGACTGTAAGAAAAAAGAATAACGTTCGGAATGGGACGGGTTCCTAAGAGCGGCAAGCCTCAGTAGTAATTAATGTACTATGAATCAAGCTGCAAAGACTAAAGTGGCCAAAAAAAAAAAAAAGTACTAGGAAAAGTTTAGGGGCCAGGATGCATGCCAGCTGTCACCACCATGTTTGCCTCGCTTAACTCCCCAGCACTATAGAAACTGGATATGGAGTCAGGATTAGGATAATCAAGACTTTAAAGTCATCCTTGAGTTTGAGGTCAGACTAGGATATATGAAACAATTGTTTCAAGAAGGAAGGAAGGGAGGATGGGCTGGAGAGAGGGAAGGAAGGAGGGAGGGAGGGAAGGAGGGAGGGAGGGAAGGAGGGAGGGAGGGAAGGAAGGAGGGAGGGGAGGAAGGAGAGAGGGAAGGAAGGAGGGAGGGAGGGAAGGAAGGAGAAAAGGAAGGAAGGAAGAAGTTGAAGCCTCATCAAGCACAGATGCTTATTCATCCTTGGGGAGGTAGGTGGGGCACCTAGCTGCTGATTTTAAATAATGAGTATTGGTATTAGAAAGTGAATTTTCTCTTTAAACCATAAAGAAGGGATTCCCTAGTCTCTTATTTGAGCACCTGGGGTGATTGGATTCAGTACCCGGGTAGTTTAGGTATTACAAAGGGGAGAAAGTTCATGAGGCATTTAGCGTGAACACCAGCCACAGGGAATGAAGCTTGTGCTCCATGACCAACACCAACACTTGTGCAGAACCCATTAACATCTGTGCTGACCAGGGAATTGACTTCCAAGCCTAGTTTGAGTGGGATTTAACCAACAGTTGACTGTGCCACAAACTTAGAAAATCATGTTTGGTATTTAGAGCTAATTGAATTCAGAATTGCAGATAACAGATAATGGACCTCCCTCATTGTCATCATCATCATCAGTTTTGTAGATAAGATAAGGCACAGAGAGGCCTTGCCTGAGGACACACAGGCAATGCATAGCTCCATGTCCATTCCGTTTTACAGCAACTCGTCATTTTATTCTCTCCTGAAAGGTGAAAACATTGTACTTTTAAGAGTTCCTTATTTACAGCATCAAGACTCTTTTATGAATGAACTTCAAATGTATACAGTTACCAGTGACATTATTATGGAGGGCAAACAGGTCTTGTTACTGGTTACAGAATTACTCTTTATTTTTCACTGACTACAGTTGTTGCCCAAAGAAAGCATGTTACAGTTTTGAAAAAACAAAACAAAACAAAACTCTGGGCTAGGAGGAAGGCTACCTAGGCTTTCTGTTAGTACTGTTGGCCAGTGTGACTCTGAGGAACGCAAGGGTTAGCAGTTGCATTGTAATGTGGCTTGCTGAGGGCTCTATAAGGGCCTTTGTAATCTGGCCTACCTACCTACCTCTCATCCTTCTAAAGCCCAGCCCTTCCCTCCTGCACTTTTGTCAGCCTGTGTTTTACTAATAAAAACTTTTCTATTTGTTTGTTTGTTTGACCTATTTGTTTCGACGCGTATGAGTGTTTTGTCTGTACGTATATATGTGTACCATGTTCATGACTGGTGCCTGCAGAAATTGCAAGAGGCCCTCAGTTTGACTCTTCTGAAATGAGTTACAGAAGGTTGTGAGCTACCATATGTGTTCTGGGCACCTAAACCCAGGTCCTCTGCAAGACCAACATGTCCTCCACCACAAGTCACCAAGCCACCTCTCCTGCCTCTGATGCAAAGTTTTCAACACAAACTCATCCATCGATCCCCACAATTCAAGTGTGCTATTCCCTATCTGGTACACGCTGGCTTTCCCTTGCTTCTCTATGTCACTCCGGGGCAATTTAGAGCTCTCCAGATAGCTCTTCAACTGCTGGTGATGAGTCTTTCCTATTTGACTAAATCAAAATATCTGACCGAGGCCCAGCCACATCGTGTTGATTGCTTCTGGTTTAACCAGGCCTGCAACACAGAAAGCAAAGGAATGGAGGGGCCGGGCCAGGTCCTTCTTTGAAAGGCCAAGTCTCCATCACTCCATTTTCTTCCCTGTTGCCAAATTAAATCTGTGATGACATTATGATTTTTTTTTTTTTTGATTCTCCAGTTCGAAACTCAGTCTCTCTGGCCTATCATGCATGAATAATTCCTAGACTTGGCCACCCCCTCTACCCCTTACCAAACAGCCTTGCCGTCTCTTCCAGCTTTCCAGGCTTATGCAAGATTGCAGAAATGGGAAGTGGATTCACGTCAATACTTTTAAAGCACTTTGGTGATTCACATAGGCAAAGACTGCAATTTGGACACATACAGTGTTTTTCAATATGATTCTTTGCTTCTGTGATCTCCAAGATTCATCTCTAACTTGCTCTTCAACCCTGGCTTGAGGTTTTTGAACTCTAAAGCCTACTTTAAGCTTAATTTCTTCCTTTTTCTTTTTCCGTTCCTTTTTTTTTTTTTTTTTTCCATGTAGGTCTCTTGTTTCAATCAGCTTTACTGATGTATAATTTTCTGTAAACTGTAGCAGTTTAAAAGTGTTTCAGTTGGTGACTTTTGAAAAAGGTACAGAGTTGCACAATCACAGTCACATTCCTGATAGAGAATAGCTTCAGTTTTTTTCCAAAGAAACTGCGTCTGTTGTTACGGTCCTTCCAACCTCTGGCCCCAAGCAATCATCTGCTTGCTTTTTGTTCATATTGTTTCACATTTGTGGAATTCCATAGGAATGGGCAGACATACTAATGAGTCTTGTAATGAGACTTTTGAAAACTGTGCATGGTTTTGCATAGGTCAGCATTCTGTCTTATCTAGGAGTGGGATTCTGCTATTTATAACTTCTCTATTTCCAGTTTTCTCTACTATGGATAAATTGTGTACTGTGAAGACATGAATTTATGTTTTCTTAAATAACTGATTTTTCTGTGTTGAGCATGTACTGAGGGACCTTGATGACTTTACTTATTGGTTCTAGAGGCTTACAATTTTCTACACAGACAAATCTTGTCAACTGAAAATATAGTCTTATTTCTACCAAAGAATAATTATGTAAGCCAGAAAGACCTGCCATTAGCCTTTGGGACATCACTATTTTTCCTTGTACATAGACATTTAAATAAACTGGAAACCAAAAACCTTAAACCGGTGGTTTAATGTATCATGCCCATATTTTAACTTTGAAACATAAGTTCAGTTTCTTTTGCACCATATAAATATCTACTATTCCACTTTTATTTTACTCACATCTCAGTATTTATCTCAAGACATGAGAGCATCTTTACTTTTTTTTGTATTTTGAGAGAGCCTCTTTGCTGTGTTTGCTGCTGTGTGGAAAGTTTCCTTCCCACAGTGAGATATGTGGCACTATAATTCACTACTGATCTAACTCTTCTGCATTCCAAATAATGTGGTTCCTTACACCGTTCACATCCATTTTAACAGGTCCCTCTCATCTCAGCCTGCTGGCTTGGCTTTATTAGTTTTTCTTCAATGGCTTATTGCCTATATTTTGTCAAAGTTGTGCTGAAGCCACCTTTTTTTTCCCCCTTAAGAGTTCTTAAGATATTTTCTTTGACTCTTTTAATTGGCTCTCTTTAGTTAACTTCGGTTTTTCCCTCCAGAGCCAGAACTTGCTTTCACTGTCACCCAAGAATATCCAAGATATAGTCAGAGCTAATGTTTGTGTCTCTTCTTATTTTTTCTATTCGCGAAAGCTTGCATGGCGGCCTAAAGACACAGGGGATAAACAGAAGAGGCAGGACTTAAATCTGGTCTTTTGACTTCTAATCCAGTAATTGTTGCCCATGATTGTTTGTCAGACAAGAGTCTGTTTCCTGGCTTTGGAACTGGGTCCTTCTCTCTTTCACAACAAAACTGCTTTATTTAATGCCAGTGCTGCCTTATGTTATTTTATTTTTATCCAACCGGCATTAAATCAAACTTTTCCCAATTTGCTGTTGACCCTGTGGGTGACTGCACATCAGGGGCCCTATGATAAAGCCAGCTCATGCATTCAGCTTGGTTTTAGAAAGGGGGAGAAACAAGTAACTGGTATTGGTTTGGTTAGCTTCTTTTGTCCTAAATAATAGCATTTCTTGATGCTCTGTGCGTACTTTTTATGATGAAGGCAAGATTGTACTTTGTTACATCCAAATGCTTTCTCCTATCTGTCCACCTTTTAATTCCTCTTCTCTGCCCTAATTTGGCTTCTGACTACTTCCTGCCTGAATAGCTGCTGCTGAGTGGCAACTTCTGTCTTTAAGATCGCTCTCACGGTCAACTTTTTCTTTTCTACTTTCACTGACAGCATTTACTTCTTTTTCCCTCTTACTCACATTCAAGCCACCAGCAAGCACATCTGCAAAGCTGATTTAAATGCATCAGGAAACACGGTTCTCTTTTTTTTTTTTTTTTTTTTTTTTCAATCTACCACTAACTAACTCAAGCAGCTCCATCCATGTTCCCACACTCAAACATAGTGTATTCAGTTAGCAACTGAAAAGAGAGAGGAAGAGGAACTGATATAGAAGGGGAAATTTTTAAAACTTTATCTGTAATATTTTGCTTAATGGAAACACGTGAAGCGACATAAAATGCTAAGATGTTGGCAACTGCTTGGGTATGGTAACTCGCTGGCTTTTTCTGTCTTTAATTTTCACAGTGTTTTCTGCTGAACTGAGTGATACACAACTATATTCCTGACTCTCAGGACATAGAAACAGGTGGATGGCAGGTTCAAGCCAGATTGGGATACCCAAGGGCTCTGTTAAAAAAAGCAGCAAACAAGAATACCTCTTAATTATGATGCTTAATTTTAGTTGTCAACTTGATTAGATTAAGAAGCCCCTAGATTAGTAGCTCCCACCTCAGCTGCTTCTGAGGACACTGCGATGTCTCAATAGAACAAGAAGGCTCTGGTCTAGAGAGTTCTGAAGGCGTGGAGGGATGTGAAATCTGAGTGGACCATTGGCAGATGTGGCAGTGTGGAAGGTAGGATGTGTTTGGAAGCAATAGGTTACTGGGGTTGTGACCTTGGGGGTGGCAGGTGGGGGGTAGGCACTGTATCTAGCCCTGGTCCTTTCCTATCATTGATATGCTGTTTCCTGCCCACTACGCTGTAGAGGTTCCACTACACAGTACCTGCCATGATGGCAAGAAACCTCTGAAACCATGAATTAATCTTTCTTTCTTTCAAATGTTTCTGCCATGCACTTGGTCATAGTAACAATTAAAATGACTAACACTATATGGTGTATGTGCGTGTGTGTGTGCGCGCGCGCACGCATGTGCGCATGCACACACGTGCATATGTGTGCACGAGGAAAACACCCAGAGACTTGTACTTTCTATTGAGCTAAGTCTCTCAACCCCTAGTTTATATTTTTCTTCTGTAAAGATTGGATGAGTATCAGTAACCTGTAAAACCGTAACAGACCGGTGATTTCAGAAGCCATGGAACACAGAATATGCCAGAGTCGAGAAATGTTATATTTTGTTCAAACTGTCTTCTCCCTTTAATTTTCAAATATAAAATAGCCATAGGGAGGTAAAGCTTATTCATTAATTCAACAAATATGGGTTGAGCACATTCTCCGTACCAGGCTCAGTCTTGTACTGATACCCTTTCCCGTCAAGGGTGTTGGTTTAAAGGAAACGAGTATTCAATTAGTTCTACAACTTTAATCCAAATGCTGAAGAAAGAGCAGAGGAAACAGAGGTAGAAAGGACAGGATGGTCCATTGCATCAGGAGGCACTCAGAAGCTAATCTATACGGTCAGGGAGTAGACTCAGATGCCCCCACTCTTATAAGGAACTATGTACGTAACACATCAGATTCTAGTTACAGAGTCTCCATAGGAAAACCAGCAGGGCTCTCCATAGGAAAACCAGCAGGGCGTCTTTCAGGCTGGCCCTTGCTTCTTCTGTCTCCATCCCTCAGCCACCCTACCTCAAGGCACCTTGAGCTTCTGATAACTTTGCTAAGATTTTCTTAGAAAGTCAACTCGGGAGGTTTTGAGCAATAAGATCAGACTATTTGGTTTATCTACTAGAGTTTCAGGGGAGAAGCAGATGGCCCAGAGAGGAGACGGTGGGTGGCAGGCCGACTTCCATTTGCAGGCCAATGGTCTTCCTTGAGGATCACACAGCTTTAGAGCAGAGGCCTAGGGTTGGACTGTTCCGCTTGATAACAGGGAATTTAAGGAAACACAGAGTTATAAAAACACACGACTGCAAGAACTAGTAAGATGCTGAGAGGTCATATTTTTAAAACATCATCAACTCCCAGCAGGGCTACAAGGACACTGCTATTTGCTTTGGTGTTACACGTCCATTTTCATTTTGTCTAGGAACTGCACTTTTATTCCCTAAATGTAAGCATATTTTTCAGACTGGACTCAAAAGTAACTGTAACATAAAATGTCTACCTTGCAGTGAACAGCCTACATCCCCCGGGGCCTTGGGATGAGTCAGCTGCTTTCCACTGAGCTTGCTGTGTGCTTACTTGAGGCGGTGAGCTAGTGCAGGTGTGGCTGTCTGTGAGAGTCTTAATATGGAATCCTACAACCAAATGCTGTGATAGAGAAAACATGGGGGAAAACAAAGAAAGCTCGTATGAAATAATTTGGTCCTAAAGGTGAAAATGAATGACTTCTCCAAGAAAAATCACAACCATGCAATGCCTTAAGTTGGTGTAGGCAAGTCATGTGATTCCCAGAGACCTCAAGTTAGTCACCCAGATGGAGAAATAAGGGGACGTGGCGATCTTACAGCAGTGTCCAATTTATTATTACAAATATTATTATTATTATTATTATTATTATTATTATTATTATTATTGTTGTTGTTGTTGTTGTTGTTGTTGTGTGTTTTTGATGTATGTATGGGGCTCCGCTCATACTTGCCATAGTATGCATGTGTAGTCAGAGGACAACCTCATGAAATCAGCTCTCTTCTTCTACCTTTGCATGGATTCAGGGGACAGAACTGAGGTCACAGTTTGAACAGGTGCTGCCTCTGCCCACTGTCTGACCACCCCACGCACAACAGCTCCCTGACATTGGGTCAATATATTCTCACACACAAAGCTCAGGCCTGAGACCTTTATGAGTGATTACAAAAATTGGCTTAAAATAATAGCATACTATTTTAAGGACGTTCACACATTTTGTTGGACTGCATGTAGGCTGTGGTTTTGACAGGACTGCCAGTGGTTATCCTACTTTGAATATGTTCTAATTGGTGGTAGATCTCAGAGGAACGCTGTCCCCAGGTTCACACGCCTCAAGGGACATTTAAACATGAGATAGAATGTTGGCATAATCTTTCTTTAGAAACACGCAAAAGAACAGAAATTTGCGTGCATGTAGATACACAAGCAGGCAGATTTGATTCTAATTTCTGTTATGCAGTGGCTCTGGGTCAAGAATGAAGAACCTAATTTCACATGAAATCTTGACCCATTTCCCCATAGACAACACTTGGAGTTTAAATATCAATGTGCACAAATTATTTCTTCGGTGGCCTGGAAGGGGAGTGCTGGATAGCCGGGGGTTGGGAAAGGGGGAGGGGGAAGTTTGGCGTGATGAGAGGAGATCTGCTTTAAGCCAACTATCGTGTTCAAATAAAATTATTCCAAGGGATTTGGTGAAACAAGGGCAGATTCAGTTCCTTTGCTAATAATATGTTGCAAATAGAAGGGAGGGCCAGGAAAGCATTCCAGCGGTGAGGACCCCACTGGCACCACCTGCCTCAGTGACATACTATATTACACACTCTTGGCTGCTAGACTGGTAATTCAGTATAACAGTGCATAGAAATGCCAGCTAATATCAGCACACACCTGCATATGTTTTCAGCAGCTCCCTTCCCTGCAGGTACAACTAAGACCTTCCCTCCCCACTAGATCAAAACAACATAAAACAAATCACAAATGAACTCTTTCATTATTTTCCAGGGGTAAATGCAACAGCATTCCACTCAATATGGACGGAATGCACTTTTGTGCAAGGGTTAATCAATAAGTGTATGTCCCACCCATGGTGGTACTCGTTCTCAAGGAAGCAGATACACAGACAGTGTCAGAGCTGTCCTAGAGCCTCAATTCCAGATCAACCTATACGCATCATGCTATCTTACTATGGAGAAATATTCTAATGTTCTCTTTGAATGTAATACCACACACACCGTGACCCATTGGAGGCAGCTGACACAAAATGTCTCCTTCCTTCATTAATGTTTGGAGCAAATCACCTACCTAGAGACCAGGTCTGGGTCTGAAGAAGAGGAGGAGAAGAAATACAATGCACATCTAGACACATCAATCAATATATAAATCTTATTTTCTTTCAGGCATCATGAGTAGGTTCTAGCTGACTTAAGATTAAGGGAGAAAGCTGTGAGAATTTACGTACAATTCAAAGGATAATTTCCCTTCACTAAGATGAAAGGTGAGGTGCGCTTCTGATTTATAGCGCCCCTTTGAAGAGAGCCCAGAAGAATGCAAGAGGCCAAATGGGTTCTGCAATGCCTCCAGGAACCCAAAAAACACGACAAGAAAAATAGTTGCCAAAAGCAGCTGCATCCGTGCATCCCAAATTGGTCACCAAAAGCCTCGAGCCAGCACTAGGACAAGTTTGAAGCCTGTCTTCAAATGTCTTAGGGCTATCTTGAAGCATTCCAGTGAGCAGTTTGATTTTTCCTTTTCCAAACGGTATCCTTGTGAATGACCACACTTAATTGACCTTTCTTAATAATGATAAGGATGTGATGAAGTCATAATTAGAATTGATAGGAAAAAAAAAAAAACAAAGCACAACACATGTAGCATTGAGAGAGGAGAAGAGGAAGAGCTGGGAAGTGGCGGGGGTGAGGGAGAGATTAGTACGCAGCAGAATGAGATATAACACAGGTGGGCTTACATGGTGAGCTGCAAATTACCATCGGGGGTTTTAGGAAACATGTTCCCAGGTGTTTTTGTTTTAATCCCAACATCTGGCTTACTAACATACAAAGGAGCTATACTCAAAGGGCCAAACAGACTTGGCCTGAGAATAACGTATTGAATAAACACAGTTGTATGAGCTAATATATATTAAACTATAAACTATGATTCTCTAAGAACTCACTCGAGAAACACTACTAACTTTCAAATGCAGGGATGGTTTTTCTTTGTTTGCTTGTTTTGTTTCTCATGTTCTAAACAAAATTGAAGTTGGTGAGTGTTCTATGGTGGACAGGTTACTAAAACACCAAAAAAAAATTCACGTACGTAAATTCACAGAGATCCACCTGTCTCTGCCTCCCAAGTGCAGCACTTGAGAGGCAGAGACAGGCGGATCCTTGTGAGTTTGAGGCTAGCCTTGTCTACAGGGTGAGTCCCAGAACAGCCAGGGATATATACAGCGAAAGCTTGTCTCAACACACACCCCCTCCAAAAGAAAACAGCAACAAAATGGACAAACAAAAAACAAAAATAGCAATCAAGAACCAACTACCTATGCTTCCTGGTGATTCGCGTCATACTTTTCTCTGCCCTTTTCTGGGAGTAGGAACAGGAAATCAAGTGCACAAAGTCCTTTCTCTTCCTACTGACTTCCTGAATCATACATGCAAGATCACTTCCGACCCTAACTTCTTGATTAATGGATGAGTTACTCTACCTTCAGACTCCATCTGCAGCAAAGAAGAAGGGCTCTGCACAGGAGGAGCTCAGGCCACCATAACCTACTGGATCTACAGTATGGGTCAGGCTGCAGCAGAGCCCCACCTTGGTCCCACAACCACCTGGCAGGTACTCACTCCTCCCCACCCCCCCTCCTGCCACAGCCGTCTAGCTGCCAGACATGTACGAATTGTGCTCTTGATAGTTTGAAGAAAGGGGGAAAAAAATCTTTCCTTCCAGCACTTTTCCTGACAGCCCCAGCCAAAGGGCCGCCTGTTGCCACCTGTCAGTTGTGGGGATTAATTACCTGAGCTGAGGCTGGGAGCGGCACATTCTTCCCAGGGCCTCGCCCGCAGATGCTGACATTAAGGAGGTGGGCTGTCTGTTCCCTACCTACTAAGAAGATCAACCAGCAACCACTGGGTCCACTGGCCTTGGGGGGGGGTATGTGTGTTGGGAGGTGTGTCAGGGGATACTGGATATTTATTCTGCAGAAGCACTTCCGGTAAGAAGAGCATGTCCTGGGACTTGACAGAAAGGCGCAGCCAAGTCTGTCTGGGGGCACCCACCAGTTGGGAGACAGCTCTGCCTTCCTAGCCAGAAGGAAACACATTGGCACCATCCTTGGGCAGGGAATCTGCCAGCCTCTTACTCGCCTAAGGATATGAGTTTGGAAAGCCAGTTAAGAAAGATTTGACATACTTGATTGATACTTGTGCAATGTATGTCCCAAAAGTCACGCTCATTTGGGGCAGAAGTCTAGAGAGAAGTGAAAGCTGTTTTGCACGCACTAAAGAAACTTCAGATAGACTGGCTTCTCAGTGCTGACTAGACATTTCCAAAGAGTTTTCCTCGACAAAACAAACCTAGATATTCCCCAGAATGAGGGGGAAGGCAGGCATCCATAGAGTGAAATCCTCTTGCTCTGGGGTGGAAAAGCATTTCTTCTTGCCTCCACTGGCCACGTTCAGTTTAGTTCCCTAAAGAGCAAGAGGCCCAGAGAAAACACCACCCAAGGAGTGAGTTAGATTTTAGAACTCACGACTCCTCATTTGCGACCTATAATCGTGTCATGCGAAACTCACCAGTAGCTCTTCAAGAAGATGGTATCTGCAGGGCCAGGCTTGAGGGACAGGTAAGAATGCTTTATGCAACTGGAGACATATAGATTCTGCTGTCTGTCTCTCTGTCTATCTTTATCTCTCTGTCTCTGTCTCTGTCTTTCTATCTCCCTCTCTCTCTCCCTCTCTCTCAATCACACAATTTCTCTTCCATTCACAAGCTGCACATCCATCTGTAAGACAGTGCTTCTCAACCTGTGGGTCTCTACCCCTTTGAAGGTCACATATCAGCTAGCCTGTATATCAGATATGTATATTACAATTCATAACAAGCAAAATTACAGTTATGAAGTGGGAACAGAATAATTTTATGACTGGGGCCACGACCACATGAGGAACTGTATCAAAGGGTCACAGAGTGTCAGGACCATTGAGGACTGATGATCTAGGAGATTGCTCTGCACTTAGCCATCACTTGCCCTTGGGTGGAGAAAGTGTGCTTTCTCTCTCTCAGGGTGATCGAGAGTCCCAGTAGTCACTAATGCCCTGAGCTCCCTCAAATGGCACCCAAACCTTTCACCTCTTCTCTTTCCTCTGCCTGACCTTTTAAGTTGATCAAGAAAGCCACCTTTGCTCACCAAGTTCTTCCTGGGGCTCAGGGCATTCATTGCCACTGGGCTGTGTCTTTCTCTTCCTTCCTCTAAGGAAGAGCCTCCCCCTCCCATGATGCTGTGATGGAACTCACTGCTTATGCAGGCATAGTCGCTCTCCTCTAAGATGACTCATGGCCAACTGCTGCTCAAGCTCTAGGTCCTATTGAGAGTGATATCCATCCAAATAAGAACATATTAAAAAACGCTTTGGTGCTGGAGGCATCGGTAGCTCTCTCCCTGTGTGATAGCCTGGGCCTTTCTGACAGAAATGATACCACACTCATCAGCATTTATTTATTTCTTTTCTTTTTCTTTCTTTCTTTCTTTCTTTCTTTCTTTCTTTCTTTCTTTCTTTCTTTCTTTCTTTTCCTTGCACAAATGATGCTTCTTTGAAGTTCCATTCATGCATCTACTCTAAGGGAAGGCTAGCGTGGTCATCTGCTAGGATCTGTGGGGTATGTTTTTGTATTAGAAAGGTAGATAGATCTGTTAGATAAGATGAAATAGGTCATTATTACCAAGGGTGTGAAAGCTAATGGCATGTAACTGATGTCCATAGAAGCTGCAATCACTCACTCGGTATGTAGTCCTTAATGATTTAGAGATCATTTTAATCTCCTATTTATTTAACTCTCTTCAGTAGAGGTTTGATTACAGTAACATAAGAACAGAAACCCAGATCTGAATCCAGGGCACTAACTATATATACCTGTATACCACGTTAGTGCAGCACACCATGACAATGCCTCCGTGAACAGAGTCCCTGCTGTGTTCAAGTTCCTGTACCACCTGCTAATGGGAGAATGCATGGTCTTTCCCCTCCATTTGGGGAAAACAGCCAACATATATTTACCTACGTATGACATAAATAGGCAGAAATAAAATATAAATGTAATTTAGGATCTGACACAGCACGATGAATCTCACAGTGTTCTCACGGTTCAACATCTAAGAAGGTTATTGAGAAGACTTGTCTATATTTCTCATGCGTGTAGCTTTGGGAAAGCTGTAAGACACACCTCTGAGCCCTAAGTGTGTGCTCATCCTAAGTGTGTGTGTGCTCATCCTTCTGTCATCCCTCTTCCTCCCTCCCTCATTGTTTCTTCCTTCCTCTTGGCTGTTTTTAGTAAATCAATAACATTCTTTGCCTAAATTTAGGGGGGGGGGGAGAATTGGATCAACTCCTATAAGTGTTAAGTTGCTAATTTCTGGTTTTCACCCATATCCTGAACTTGGGATAGATATCTGTATGTTCGAGGATTGCTGTAAGAACATTAAGAAAGAAAGAAAGAATGAATGAATGAATGAAAGAAAGACAATTAAGATCCATACCTTTCAATGAACTGCAACGGCTATTGCCACTCCCGCCCTACCCAAAGTATGCTGAAATCTGGGAACAGGATCAAAAGGCAGCCTAGACAACTGGAGGCATGTTTGGTGTGCAGAAAACACAGCTAGCACTTACTGAGCAGATGTGCGGTACAGCAGCTATGAGAAGCCATCACATGGTACGGGAGCTCCACAGTTACCTCTGAAATACGTGTACTTCTTCTCATTTGCTGATCAGGTGAAATGAGCCTCTGGACTTCAGAGAAACTCTCTGGGTTTTCACAAAAACTAAGCACCACTCTGTCTCCCCAGCCACAAAGGTCTAATCCGGACCTGCCCAAGACACTGCTTAGGATGTCACCCCGTGTGTCTTTCGCCAGGTAGCATCATACAGGGCTGAACCTGGGTCTTCTCTCTAAGGTAGAGATAACGTGGTTGCCTATGGCCACCTGTGAGTGTGACAGGAGAATGATCTTTGCCAATACTGACCCACATAGTGCTTGGCCCATGATGAGCCAGAGGAGGAACGGTACTAATGTGTAAGCAAACCATAGTCACATCACATTGGTATTGCTTGTTAAGAAAGCAGCACTGCTATCTGACAAGAAACATTTTTAAACCAAATTCCTAGAGATTCGTTTTGACTTAGGTCTAGTCACTATTCTGATTAGGGTGATAAGTTCATGAGATGAATATGAACATTAAAAAAAAAAAAAAAAAAAAAAAAGGTCGAGAAAGAAAAGAAAAGCCAGTAGGCCAGTTGGAGCACCACGTGTACAAGGCTAGATCATTTTCACTTTGTCTCTGAGGTTCCTACCATGCACAGTGTTTTGCTGGAGGATGAGGGAGGAGGCCCCACTTCACAGTTCTATAGGGACAGGGACATAAGCAGTACACCCTCCCACACTGTCCTTTTGACAGAAAATCAAATTACCAGGGTTTTAAATACCCCCATGAAAGAACACAGACAATAATAGTTGAGAATTACTATTACTCTTATATTTTTATCCTTCATTCTTTACCTCAAAAAAAAAAAAATAATAATACATGCCAGGATGTAAACAAAGAGGGTTTCATGATGAGGGAAATGGGTGCAACTGGGTCACAATATGTAAACAGAGGCCAGGCCTGTTCATCTCCTTCAGTTTGCCTTCAAGTGCTAAGTCTAAGAAACGTTAAAGTCCCTTCGACTACAGCTGCCCCTAGGTTTCTACCTGAACGATGGAAATAGGCACCCCTGTCCATATTACACCATCAAACAGGCAAAAAGCAGAGTTTCTTCATTTGCAGAAGTACAGGGTGCTGTATTGAAATCCCCAAGATCCTGGGGCTACTGCTATCAAAAAGGGAAGGGGCAGCCTAATAAATTAGGCTGGTTTGCTGGTCAATAGCTTTAAGCCAACTCTGTGACAGTCACTCTATCACCTCTTTCCAAGTAAAGCGTCAGGCACTGAGGCAACTTTGAGGCATCTACTTGCATGGCTCTGTGGACCTGTGTTATGTAAGCATCTGAGGGGTCGGGGGAAGGGGCAGGGGAAAGACTTATACAAACACTGTGTTTTACCTGCAAAACCTCTTGCCAGCTTTTCATAACATGACTTCCTATTCCTTTCCAGTTCATCTAAGATGGAAACATGCTTCATCTTGCCCACTGTGCTCGCATTCTTTACACATTTCATCTTCCAAGTAACTCCAGCAGCTAAAAGCACAACTGTCTTGGCTATACCATGGGGTTAAAGTCTATCTACAGAAATGCTACAGAAGTGACATAGAAAACAAGAACGTAAGCCCCTAAACAACAACTACTCCACGCTGAGGAACAGGAGCTAGGCATGATGTGGCTGCCGTCCCAGCCTTTGGCTGGAGGATTGCTTATGAGCAGCTTTGACAACATAGCAGGACCTTATTTTGGAAGGGACTAGGGGAAAGAAAGGAGAAAGGGGAAAGGAAATAAACAAATGGAGGAAGGGAAGGGAAAGAAGAGGAAACACTGAGAGGCTAATATAGAGAGGAAAGGAAGGGGGATAGGAGGGCGAGTGGGAAGATGGCCTCTAGGCTTTGGGAAATGGATGCAGCCTTCAGCTTGTGTGAACATGTGCACTGGTGTTGAACTGAGGGATGGAAGACGGAGGAGAAAGTAAGTTCTGCTTAGCGTTGTTATTTGAGACGGGGGGTAGGACTGCCAGAGAAGCCCAGAGCCCAATTAAAGTTTAGCTAAAAAAAATAATAGTAATAATAATAAGAAATAACTACTTTAGCACAATTATCATATATTGAATGGTATGTACTAATGCTAGATATATTTTCATTATTCATATGAAATCTGTACTTGGCTTGATATTTGAAAATTTCTTTGTCTAATCGACCAAACTAGCTAGTACAGAGAGAAATTGCCTCATATTTTCATTACCTTCTTGAAAATTGAGATTTAAGGAACTCCATAAACTCATAGTTTGTATTGAATACTTATAATATGTTATAGATATTTTTTCATAGAAAGGAAGGGAGAGCCAGACACACGGGGTAATCCCAGCACTCAGGGAGGCAGAGGCAGGCAGATCTCTGTGAGTTCAAGACCAGCCTGGTATACAAAGAGAGTCCAGGACAGCCAGGGGCTACACAGTGAAACTTTATCTCAAAAAACCAAAAAAAGGAAGAAAGATAGAAAGAAGGAGGGAAGGAGGAAGGGAGGGGGATGTATAGGGCTGAGGACCTAGCACTATATTAAAAGACTTGAGTTTAAGGCAAGAAAGCAAAACAAAGCTCATCTGTGACCATGGTGAAATGCTGCCTCTGGCTGCAGGGCACAGTGTTTAAGTAGAAGGTCACTGCATTGTGAAGGACACAGTGCTCTCCTGGGTGGAGCTGGCTGCTGGCCCTGTTCTGATGCACAGATTACGTAACTCTTTCTTTAAGAAATGGGGGAAATGCCTGCCAGCACAGCAGGGTTGTTACAAGAATTCAACAGGGCCACATTTATGTGTGTGTTGAAAACTCTAAGGCATCTTATAAACAGAATGGGACTGTCACCAGTAACTCAGGATTGAGCCCCAAAGGAACACTGGCTTAGAGGTCCCTGTGCAGTCACCAGCAATGGGCCTTCCACAAGCCAAGATCAGACATAAGTTAGAGGGATCATTCTGCCTGACAAGAAGATGGACAGTTAGGAGAAACTGTCTAGAAGCAATGAGGACTATTTGCAATAGCTGGACACGTGGCATCCCTAAGCAGGGCATGCTGGGAAACAGGTACACTGAGCACAGGTCAATAAACTCCATCAGCGAGAGCCTTAGGACTAAGTGTTTAGATCCTGGGACAAGAGATAGAGCTCAGGCTAACAGTGTCAAAACTTCTATATATCACAACAAAAACAAATCCTCCAATTGCTAGATGAAATCTATCTTCTGAATAGGAACTTTGTGTAGCACTCCCATGTATCTGCCAAACAATTTTACTTCTCTTCCATAATAACTGCCAGTAAGAAATGCTGATGAGCTGGGAATGGTGGCGCACGCCTTTAATCCCAGCGCCCATGAGGCAGAGGCAGGCGGATCTCGTGAGTTCGAGGCTGGCCTGGTCTACAAAGCAAGTCCAGGACAGCCAAGGCTACACAGAGAGACCCTGTCTCAAAAAATAAACAACAAACAAACAACAACAATAACAATAAAATGCTGATGATTCCCAGGCATCTTCAACACTGTGTGTATACATCAACGGATGTGAAAAAAAAATTTTCCTCTTAAAATTGGTCCTACTTGACTTTCTAAATTGTACATAAACAGTTGTTCTGTTGCCTTAGGTCTTAAGTAAACAGGACATTTTCTCTCAAGTTTGACATTTCCTTAATCTCTTGAGAGTTGTGAACACCCTTGTGAGTAGACATCTCTCTATTCAATCTGAAGGACCGACATTTCCAGTGGCTTCACATGCAGACCCAGTGGCAGGAACTTCAGGTCAGGCCTCTGAGCCTTTCCTAACCACATGTACAGAGAGTCTCATCATGGTCTGAATCCAGCTTTGCCCTAGCATATGCAAGAAGCCATGGTAAGTTAGGGGAGAGGACCAGACTGGTGGGCTATTGTTATACTAATGATACCCAAGGTACCAGAGCCGGGATACCTATACCATAGGGAATTCGTCTACTCCAGTTACGTTACCAGCCACCAGACTCCTTTCCAATAAGGATGCCAGGAAAAAAAGATAGTCTGAGGTATTTCTTAAACAGAGGGCTGCAGGGCGTGATCTAAGTGAGACAGTTTTACAAGGCCTCAGAACTTACACTTTACCATCTCTTCATTCAGTCTGTAACGTTTGTGTCGTGTTTTGTTTTTTTTTTTAAGTGTACGAATGTACAAGTTTATGGTTTTAGTCAATACCTAGAAGAAAGTGACCTACAAGCTGAGGAAGCTGCCACCCACTGGCTTGGAAGGGTCTGCTCTGTAGAAACGGTGCTATGAAGACACAAATGGCACAAAAAGACAGCACGCGGTGGAAGGGCTCATTTATTTTCATTGATTCTTTTTTAAATTGAAATTCCTCATGGGGATTTCCAGAGTTATTCTTCATTAGAACAGGAGACAAACCCATAACTTCACACGGTTTTTAAAAGCAACTCTCCCCTTGACTTGCAGAGGGCTAGTGCAAGACTGTATTTTCAAGTGGTGCCTTAATCATCCCCCCCCCCCACCCCCAAGTCTCTGGGCCCAAAATTGAAAAGAAAAAAAAAAAAAAAATCAAAGCTTTGCCAGAGCCTCTAAAGCACATCACCGCAGTGAGTAATTTTCCTGTTTACTTCAAACACTTTTTTTTTTCCCAAACTTCAACCTGGGCAAGTCTGATCAGGTAAGGCTTTGGAACAGGTAAAAGCATCCCCAATTTCTACGTAAACACTGCAGGCCATGGGGCAGAGACAAGTCTCAACTGAGCACTCCGCGGCAGTCAAGCTTCCTGGCGCCTCTGGTCTTGTCTCACTCATACCTGACAAGCAGCGTCATGTCTCCCTGCCTTCAGACTCGGCTTTATCTGCAACGCACACAGGCACATGCACACAGGTGCACAGACCCACTCACATGCACACAGGTACACGTGCACATACACGCACACACACACAAGTGCACACATACATCATTATTTTCTTGATTTTTACTTGTATATGAACAGCTAGGTATGTTGGGACAAATCCTCCTTATTACAATTATCTTTGTTGAATATGTTTCAAAATAAAGAGTTTGCCTTTGAACTCACTCACTCTTTCTTCATATGAACACATGGCTGAGAGCAAAGGCCCAGCTCTTCCTTGCTGCTGAATGCTTCTACTTTCAAATTCAGTGATCAAGAGGTCTGACTACTACTACGACGACGACGACTACTATTACTACTACTACTACTTCTTCTTCTTCTTCTTCTTCTTCTTCTTCTTCTTCTTCTTCTTCTTCTTCTTCTTCTAGAAATAACTATTAAGAACAACTCATCTTTTTAACATGCATCTTCATGCAAATACATCTCCTCTATGTGTTTTCTTTTTAAGTCAGAGAGAGACAGAGAGAGAGAAAGAGAGAGACAGAGAGAGACAGAGACAGAGAGAGAGACAGAGAGAGAGACAGACAGAGAGAGAGAGAGAGAGAGAGAGATATATAGAGAGTAGAGATAGATAGCTAGATATATAACTTATCCTACGATGAAAGATTAGCCTCGCAGTGTGGTCTACCTCTAAGGAGGGAGGAAGTAGGAGTTAAGAGTTTAGTCTTAGATCTATTTTGTCAACATGGGCAGGTTTCTGGGTCTTCTAGAGTTTACTTCTCAACCTATAAGCAGGACATTGCAGGAGGCACGGCTCTGTTAGACAGAAGCTGAGAGTTCTACTGTCTGCACTGCTTTGTGTTCCTCGGGTAGGAGGCATTACCTGGCGACTGGGGCACTGCATTTATGTAATAGTGCATGCACTCCCTAATTGGAAGGCAGTTTTCAAGCTGAGGGTGTGATGGTTTTTTTTTTTGTTTTTGTTTTTGTTTTTGTTTTTTCACATCAGAGATGATCCTGGTTTAGATCTGAGGCGTGTATTTGCTCTTGCTCCATTTCCGTCCTCACATGATCACTGTCATGACTCCTACTTTCCCCTACCAGACAGAACTCTGTCAGGTGGAATGTCTAAACTGAAAGGAAATTAAGTAAGCAGTGATGCAGCCTTAGGGGAGCAAGACTGGAGAGATGGTTCAGTGGCTAAGAGCACTGGCAGCAACTCCAGTTCCAGGTGATCTGACACCCTCACACCAATGCACATAAAATCAAACAAATCCTTTTCTAAAAGACTATGGGGAGGCTCAGGCTACTTCCGAACCTCAGGGTTATGAGGCAAAGGAGCCAGGTAAGAGGTGCATACTGAAAAGATCTGGTATGTACTCCACTCTTGACCTCTTTATCTCATGATAAACAAACACCGGAGAGGCACAAACATGAGCTCCACAGCAGTTAATAGATGCAAAATAGTGGAAGCCAGATTGCTAGCAGAAGGGCAGAGCTGTCAAGAGGCATTTGCCCTTGGACTTGAGCATGGCTCTGTATTTCGCCAGTGGCTTTAGGCCGAAGGTGTCAAGCACACGTGCTAACTGGGGGCATTCCTTCCCTATCTTGGAGAATCTTTGCAGGAGTCGGACACACAGTGCATTATGGACTCTTTGGCTCCATGCTCAGCAAGTATTTTTTTACAATTGTATCTTTGTTATCTGCATCCCAGAGTTGTCCATTAGCTGTATCCTCCTGACTATATTCACAGACACAGAGGAACAACTGTAGTTGTCTGCTAGAAGTCAAAAGGCATGCCATATGTATTTTGCTAGAAGACAGAGGGGGAAAGGGCTGTGCTTTCTTAGCTCTTCTTGCTATGCTGCTTCTGAACTATTCGGTTTGGGCCGATGAGCTGTAGCAGTGACACTCAAGCTGAATTGAGGCTACTCTTCTCTAACACCGCATACTGAGCTGGCCCTGAGCTACCTTCCTGGATTTAGGATTTTGACGCCATCTTCCAGTGCCTTGGGTTGGCTGACTACGACTGAGCCAAGAGCAGAAAGGTCTCCGGTAACCTTCATGTTTTCTGTTAGCCAGTCACCAGGAAAATCCAATGGGGCATGGGAACCTGTCATTTTTTTTTTAGTTCAGTGTTGTCCCTTTTATCACAGCACTCCTGCACTAAAGAAGTAAGATTGGCAGTATGGGGTGTGAGTCAAACCATATTGGCTGGAGACAGACTCATACCTCACTGCAAAATACGTGCCTAGCAAGAAAACCAGATCCTATAGCCTACAGAATCAGGTGGGCAGTTGACCTGTGCACTGCAGAGTCCACGTGCTCTACGTGACAGTGACAATAACAGTGATGAGCTCAGAGGATTTGAAGTTCAGGTGATACTGTGGAACTGAAAGAAAACCAATAGAGAGAGTGACAGCTGGAATGAGGAAGAACTCTAGCAAGCTCAAGTCAGACAAAATCCCAGCATGGAGGAGGGGACAGTGGGCACAAAGTTACACCATGAGCGGAGGAGCTCTTGGTCTTTGGGAGATATTTAGAAAGGGTGAGTTAGTTTTCTTAAACAAGGAGCCCCCCCCCCTCCTGGTGTGTTGACTATGCTCCAAGGCAGGCCTGATGCCCAAGACTAGTTAGTGCACACAACTTGAGCTTTGTTGTTATTGTTTGTAAAGATAACTTGAAATTGAATGAGTAAGGAAGTAGAAACGTGTTGGGGACGAGTTGGGGGTGGTGTATATGATTAAAATAATTACATGAAAATTGTAAATAATTAAGAAAAACATCATTATAAAACACACAAACAAAGCCATGCAACAAACAAATAAACAAATAATGCAATAAACAAATAAACAAAATACAATAAAAAAAAAACCAAGAAACAATGCAATAAAGAGAACCCAGGAAACTTTCTGTTTATTTACTATCTATGCTTATATTTGCATCTGTTAGTTGCATAGAAAATGGTCTCTTCAATTGCAAATACTGAACAGGCTCAGAAACTGCCCAGGACCCAAGAAATCTTGAGCAACAGATCTAACCCACTATCCTCCACATCCAAATCACAGGGTGTGCACTGTTGCTGTGGTGCTCCCAGCAGTGCTCCCTGTCAGGAGGGCTGGCCCCTGGCACAGGAAGGAAACCATAGGACACCAGAAATGAGCTAGACACACTCTACCAGTCCATCCCTCTAGAAAAGGCTGGGACAAATACTTTTAGGGTCTTTTGTTTGTTTGTTTGTTGTTTTCTTTTCTGCTATATTCATATTATGTAGGGACAATTTTACACATTTTAAACCTTGCAGAATTTTACATGGTTATTTTATGTTTTAGTTACTCTAGATTGTATAGATGTTATTTGTTTCACTTTTCCTAGTCCATTTTCTCAAACAACGTTTAGGGACTATCTATATACTTCTTCCCATCTTTAAAGCCCTAAAAGAATGTATCATTTTTCTTCTTTAAAATATATTTTCCTTTATTACACCTCTAGGTTTTCATTTGTTTTCTGTGAGAAAACACTAAATTTATACATAGAGATCCTATTTCATTCATCTTATACTCAAGTGATAGGAAAAACAAACAAACAAACAAACAAACAGACAAACAAACAGCAGCAGCAGCAGCAGCAATATGCCATGCATACTCCTGAGCATGGTGCTTTATCACCTCAGTACTGTGGAGGTCACAGCAAGAAGATTTCAAGTTCAAGGCAAGATGCAGATACATGGGAAGTTCCCATATTAAAAAGCAAAAACAAAACCAACAAAAACCATGTACATTATCCTCTCCCTCCCTCCTCTCTCCCTCTCTCTGCATGTGTCTTTTACACAGTTTACTAAACTGAATGCCTGTCGCACTAATGATACACATACTGATAACCAGCTTCCAGTGTCTAATTGTGTCCAGCAATGTCTGCTCTTCACCTTCATCCTGGAAACACCCGGCATGATCCATAAAGTTGAGGATAATTTCTGTTTTGTTTTCCAAATCCACTTGTTACCAATGCTGTATCTCACAAACTGTAAGAGGTTACCACGAGGCTAGCTCTTGACTACAATTTCGAAAGGCCTAGCTTCATTCAAACCCAGGTCCTCCTGGTCAAATCTAAAAGCCAGACTCTAGCCTCACCATCACTCTCCTTCTTTCACCACCTTCTGTAACTACATCTTGAGACATACTCCGCCATATTCCTCTGTCACCTAATCAACCGCCCTCCTAGAAAATGGCAGCTGGCTTCTTTCAAAGGCTAAGGAAGGGAAAGTTTACCATGGAGCTAACCTAAAAGGCCTAACACACGTCACCACAGGGCAAATGAGAGATATCTGTGAGATCAGCTCACACACACTCCAGAAAAACAATATTTCTTAATTGCAAGAAATGAAGGTTACAATTTGACTTGAAATGTAACTAATTAAAATGGCAAATGTTTCAAGAAAACTAAGAATCTTTCCCAAATACTCCTTAGTTTTAACATAATTTTAAAATGACAGGGGGGCTTTTCTTGGGCTCTCTTACTGCCTCCCCTAACTGGATCCTGGCAGCTGGAGTCTAGTTTGTATCTGTGGTTTGGACCACTGTGTGCCCATGTACAGTTCTAACTGCATTGTATTTACTATTAATTACAGTGGAATCTGCCGCAAACATTTTTAAACAGCACGTTCTGGGCACTAAAGCAGGGCGAAGCATTTGCTTGACTTCTTGAACCTTCTTTTTTGGTTCTTCGTTCTCTATCTTGGCATGCTCTCTGGGTTCAGCTCCATAACTGAGTTCAGTAACAATACCTGACAAGAATTCTCAATCCTTTTTAGAGCAGAAATAACAATGAAAATAGCAAACACTCTTTGTAAGACAGCCATGGTTTCCAGTTTTTCAGCACAAAGGAAAGGAGATTTTATAATTCAGTTAACTGGATGCATAAAAGATGAATGCATTTCCCATTGTTGATTTTGAAAATGGCATGGCTCTGTGATAGCATGTACCTTTTTTCCAATGAAGCCTAAAACTATGAAAAAGTTGCTTCCATCTTTTTAAAAATGGAGTTAGAGACAGTGTTTCCATAGAAAGTGTTTATTCCAACTAGGGTGAAACCCAGAAAGAATGTTAGAAGATTTATTCCAGTGTATTCCTTCCAAAGCTAATAAAATTAAAGATCTGTCTGATATCATAGGCCTGGCTCTCTTCAAATGATTCCTCCTACCTGCCTTCCTTTTGTTTTGTTTTGTTTTTGAAGACAGAGTTTTTCTATGTAGCCTTGGCTATCCTAGAGCTCACTTTGTAGACCAGGCTGGACTCAAACCCCCGAGATCTGCCTGCCTCTGCTTCCCTGAGTGTTTGTATTAAAGGTATTCCCACCTGGCTCCTCTTTCTTTCATCAACAGTACTTTCTTTCAAACAATTCCAAAGGCAATGAAGCCACAGGTATACAGTGTATCTCTATTTGGCCTACTGTATGTACTTTTGGGCCCTGAATACACAAACCAATACTATAAATATCCACGGCTACTCCTAAATGCCAAAAGTTTTAAGGAATTGTTTGCTATGTGGCCCTGGCATGAAATAATTTAAAAATATGTCTAGGAAACATTACATTGCTAGGAGTCTAAACAGCTGCCATTGTGGAAGAGGCTCTCTGTCTTTGAAATACAAACTGCAATTCTAACCTCTAAGCACTACCCCCACCCCACCCCAAACCCTCCCCTCCCCCTTGGTTTGTCTCCTAGCTGTCAGTCTTCTGAACTCCAAGCAACTTCCCTAAGTCACCTCCCTTCAATAGGATGTGATGTCTTTACGAATTACTGTTTTCCCCGGGTTTGCAGGAGAGGCCTTAGTTTTGGGGGATTGCATTCCATGATTGGCCTTCTCATTCTAGGTCTTAAGACTTCTCCCCAGCTTCATATTATTTCTCCAAACATTCTGTGATCCAAGTATGCTTAAATGCTTCTCTTTTTCCGTGTGTACAGGATGCATCCATGTCTTCAAGCCTTTATTCACTCGAACTAGAACATGCTTTCCCTTTTTACCCATGATGCTGCCCTGCATATCTCGTCACGATCCAACAGTACATATTGGATTCCCTGGGAAACTAGATAAAGTAGAATTTTATGTTCTGCATCATAGTATGTCCAGAAAAAGAAATAGCAAACAATATATACTGAGACTCATTGAGTGCACCCAGACCCAAGATGTGATGACCAGACAGAGCTATTCCTTCTGACCTTCTGAATAGGCTTGCTGGGGAAGCCTTTGTCTACAGTTAATACTTCTAGTGGGTTTAAATGGCTAAGCAGGAGTCTTACTGGAAGACAAAGGTGGTAGACATTCCAGACAGATTAGAGTTCCTGTCACACTGAATTATAGCTAGCATTATCAGTTCTCTATGATTGACTGTAAGCCCTTTGAAGAAGGAAGGGCTAACTTAACTATGAATATGATTACCCTGCAGTGTCTAGCCCTCTTAATGACTAGCTGATCCGTCAGGGCTCTACTCAGTGGGCAGGCTGTGGACTGTGAGCTTCTATGGGCTTCACGCGGTGAACTCTCAACAGCCTTCATGAGAGATTGCTTCTGTATGACAGAAATGGAAATTGAACTGTAGGATGGTCCGGTCATTCATGGCTTGTGACATTATATCCGTCTGGGTCGTTGTTCTCAAGTATTGCTTTCTGGCCCTCAGGAGATGATCTTTAAAGTAAGAGCTGTTCAACGAGTAATACCAACTGATAACCAGTGATATGGGACATCTGACTTTGCTCATGTGCATGTCACAGAGTTCAAAGCCATCACTGGGTGAATTCTGTGATGCTCATTCAGAGGTCGACTTTGACAGACCAGTCTGGGGTGGGGGGGGGGTGGGGGCTAGCACTATTGAAGTTTCTAAGAGGATACAACTTTAAAAGCAGTAAACACAACTTTTAAAGGTCTTTCCGTATGTAGCCTTACTTTTAAAAATCGGTGATAAAAATGATTTTTTTTTATCTTTTTATTAAGGGACTCCCCTTTTATCTGGACTTCAATAGATGTCTATCCATAGTGCATTTTTATCATTTTCTTCCATTAAAACTGCATATATTTTAGAAAGCCAAGAAAAACATGAAATGAAAAATATGTGCAGGCTTACTTCCTAGAGTGGCCCATACTTAAATATGTTGGTATTTGTAGAATATAAATCAAATAAATAAAAGATAGATTCAGTTTCTGGGTTCAATCTTTTCTAAGAAGGTAACTGAAAAAAATAATAGACTCAGACTCACTTAAGCAATTGCAATACTCCCAATGACCTCCAAGCCAGAGGACAAAATAGGCCATTGGTGCCTGAACACCTGCAGGTGACTCAGGCAGTGCAGCAAGATGGGGGCTTACCAACTAGGAAAGTATAATGAAGCTAACTTGCCAGGAGGAAGTTCGAATGAGTTGTTTCAAAAACCACCGAACTTTAAGATTCCTTCGTATTTTTCCCCCTTCCTTTTTTTCCCCTCTCCTTTCTACCTTCCCTTTTTTTTTTTTTTCCTTGTTAACTTATTTCCATCTTGCCGGAAAGGAGCCCGGGAGCAAGCTGGAGATGACAGGAAAGAACAGAGCAAATGGGGCAACAATGGAGAAAGATGTGCTTCTTCAGAAACTCTAAGCATCTGCTACAGGACAGGCCGCCAGGGTGTCCTCGCCACCCCCACTATCCCCACCCACTACCCTATACCCCCTGCGCCTCCACAACCCTACTACCCCATCCCCCCAGTGCCTCCCATGACCCCACTACCCCATCACCCCCGCCCTCTGGCCAGGATGTGTGCTGAGAAAAGCAAAGCTGCCAAATACCTAAGAAGACACACAAAACGCCTGTGAAAAAAGCTAAGAAGATGCGCTTCACAAGACAGTTCCTCATCTGAAGGAAACAGAGAAAGATACTGGGAGGTAGGGACAATTAAGACTCTCTCCTGCTGCTTAATTGATTTGGGCATAATTTAAGCATACCCCACTCCCCACCCCACCTCACTGATTTCTGTCTTCCTTCCTGACATATAATTTTTTAAAATCAAGTTTATTTTTTTCCTTTCAGCAACACTTCAGTGTGTTCAAGAGCAAAAGACCCAGGTAGTCTTTTTTTTTTTTTCTTCATTGTACAAAATATCTCTCACCAATATTTCAAAACTATGAAAGTACAACATATCTTTGCATCATGCTGATTAATGTATTTATGAACTAGGCATTCACTTCATATTGATACTATCAATTTGATGGAATGCCTCCCTCATTTTTAATAGTTGGCCTGATCCTAAAAACTACTTCTATTTCATACGGATAACCACTGTTGCTGCTTTCTTTTAACGAAGCTGCCAGTACATATGCTGGTTATATAAGGAAATAATATGTGAAGGGGAATCCTCTAAAACCTTATAAATCATTTTAAGATTAGACATGTTCTAACAGGCGCGAAGGCATGAACACGCCTTGGCCCCATCTGATGCAGAATGGGTCGGCTCCAGATGTTCTCCAGCAAGCTATATCTTGCCTGATACAAGAACATCCATCTCCCAAACACATCATTTCACCTACTTTGCCTGAAGACACACACACACACACACACACACACACACACACACACACACACACACAAAACCAACTAAATCACAGGGTTTATTTTTACTCTTATTATTGACTCCTAAGGAAACGACTTGTATATTCCAACAGGGAATGGAAAGCAAACATTTAATCCTCAGAATGTGTCACTCCCTGGTGACAAGGGATATTTTCTTTAGCCCTTCACAAGCAAATGACAATCAATGGGTCTAACCAGTGCCCTCTGTGCTTTTCTTTTTTTTTAAAATAATCTACAAAAACCAGTGCCTGGGCCAGTACTGACTCATGAAACTAGAGACATTAGCTCATGGCCATGATTCAGTTGTGAGAATTCTGTTGCGCCTCTGGCCTCTCTGGAGCCCTAGGAAGGTTGGTCTCTAGCACGCACGGCTTGTGACGTAGGCACAGTTGTTAATGTGCCCGTTATCAAACACTATGAACAAACTGGCAATGAGAAGAGCTGTCTATGTAAAGAAACCAGCAGATTAAGGACACCCACAGGACACGCCACTTAGGTGAGTCCTACAGGAAAGCTACTATCTCCCATAATCCCCCATTCCAATGATTCCAGGAGGAAAGCAAAAAACTCTACCCTCTAGACTACTTGAGTTCTCTCTTTGGAAGAAAGAAAGGGCGGGGAGCGGGGAGGGTCAGGTTTGGGGGTGCCTAGCAGGATTTTTTTTTCCTTAAAAGCAAGAGCGAAAGCATCTTATTTTAAGAAATTTTAGATCACCTCATTCAAGCAGCGACTCAGGGTTATACCACAGGCACAAGCACGTGAGGGTCAGTTCACAAATCAGGAAGCAGCAAGGCTGACCTGTGGCCAATCTCCCTCAAGGCAGAGGCAACAGTTCACATGGACACCAACTTCCTGGTTTACAAACCGCTTATACCTCATTATTTCATGTGATCCTTGTGAAAACCCTGGGGGTGAGTAATTGTCATTATCGTCATGTTAAAGATGAGGAAACTGAGGCACTCATAGGGCAGAGCAATTTGCCTGGATCCTAGCTGGAGTGCGGCAGCTCACCATGGCCTAGAGCCACACCATGGGGGTCAGCTGTCACACTGGCACCTTCTCTGTTGTTTGTTCCTCCCTTTAGGCACAGTCCTAGAAACAGTTACCTTGGTACCGTGTTCCTGCCTTCCCTCACCTACCATATAGAGTGAGCCATGTCATGAGTGGGCACTGTACCCCACCACTGCGTGTTTGCACAATGGCCACACTTCATTTCCTGTCCCTCCCACCGGCATCCACACAGGGTTGAATTCATCTGCTTTACATATGATCTGTATATAATTATCCCTATGCTTCTAAGAAATGTTTCACCTGTGATGCACAGCACACTGCCTGCGGATATATTTCAGAGGCTCTGACCTACACAGCCTGACACCGTCTTACCTTCACATATGCAGTCTTCTCTGTTTCAGTGCAGATTCTGGTGGAATGGCATCGCCAGGGGCCGAGGGGGGGGGGAGGAGCGGGGAGGGGGGGAGAGGAAAGCCCACAGGCTTCCTCATGGTCTTACCAACTTACATGGACTGTTTACAGAATAACTCAAATGCTTATTCCTTCCTCTATTGCATGGTGGAAGGCCACGCCAGAAGCGAGAACTGTTCCGTGGAGTTAACTGCCTGATAAAGTAGCTGGATTGGGCAAGTCAAACCTAAAGACTAATTCTAAATCTATAATCCTTCCCCATAAAACCCAGCATTCACCAGTAGCTGCAGCATGGACCTTACATTCAATCCAGTAAAGTCTACTGATAATATGGTGCCCATATTAGGGAAGCCGAAGCTAGAGAGACAGGGCCTTGCATAGGTCAAGTAGATAAAGGTGGAATTCAACCCTGCCTTCGCCTAGCCAACAAGCTGAGTTCTGCTCCTTCGCTTCGTTGTCTTCTTAGGAACTTTCTGACCCTTTAGTAAAACACCAAAGTTCTTGCTTTCAAAAAGAGGAAAGGGTGTACCAAATACAATATTTTAAGTTTGCAGTCTTGAAAGACAGAGATAACACCACAAGAACCTCTCGTAGTTTCAAGCAATGTGCCGTTTGCTTTATGATGTCTCACTTTAATTTGCCAGGGAGTTTTTTTTTTTTTTTAATTCAAATCAAGAGTTTATGAAAAGCACTTCATTCAAAGCATTCCATTTTCAGTTTCTGAAGTCTAAATTCCAATGTCAGACACATTATGAAAGCAACAAATTAGGACTGAGCCCGAGCCCTACGGCCATATGCTCAACTGACAGCTTCAAAACAAATTCTTAAGCCATTTTTTTTAGAAGAAAATCTGTTAGCTTGGGAATGCTTCTAAGCAAGCTTTAGCAGGATATAAACTCTCTTGTCTGCTCATATTACAATGTGGGCAGGACCCAGAAAAAATACACTCTTTCTAATCCCCCCTTTCCTAGTTTGCTTTGTTCCAAGACTTCTTTTGTATGGTAAGTGTCCCTATTTCATCGACTACTAGTGACAGGCAACAACATAGCTCTGGCCATCTCTTCCTTATGTATACACTCAATGACTGTAGAAGGGAGAGACCACTGTAGTCACTGGATATTTGAAGGCAAACATGAATGCCAACATCAAACTAAGATCCCATCCAATCAGCCTATGTTCTGAATTAGGGGGAGATATACAGATATTGTAGGAAAAGGAATTCTGCTTGAGGTGGCACCCACCTGTAATCTCAGCTAAGGAGGAGGCTGAAGGAGAAGGACCAGTGGAACATAGGAGCTTGTGGCCAGCCCACATAGCACATTAAAATACTGTCCCATCATTGGACACTGGAGCATTGTACTAATAACCAAAAATAAATCTTGAGGCTTCTCATGAACAGAGAGTCATAAACGTTTGATTGCTTATCTGCTTTCTCTAAATTCAAGCAGATAGTGACTGAGGCCATCCTCCTGGAAATCTCAAGGCAAATTAGGAAAGTACATAGTTAAATTAGAGAAGTAGATATTTCTTCATTAAGACTACCTGAACTATATTTTGAAAAGAAATCCATTTCTCAAAAGGGAACATACTTCCTAAGGGGAAAAAAGTAGGATATGCCCTCTCTAATCCCTATCTTTTTCTTTCCCAAAATAGCTCAATCAACTCTCCACAGAAGAAAAGTGAAAGAAATAAGGAAGCATATTCTCATAGCTGAATGCAAAAACATGTAATAGACTATCAAGTGCAGTAATTAAAGATGGAAAGCAATTAGGTTGATTTTGCACATTCCATTTGAATTCATTTGGGTCTCTTCCCCAAAATTAGAAGTGCATATCATAAACACACACCATTAAAGCTAGTACAGTGTCTTAGAAAACACCAGCTAACAAATGCAATGTGTGTTCTTTATGCTTTTTAAAATGTTCTACTGAGAACTTCTACCTCTCCTGTCGCAGCCATAATGTTAACCCTGGGTGCCTAAGATAATAGCTACTCTTGGGTGGGAGTTTGAGGAAGAGAGAAATATTAAAACCTGGGAGACTCCTGCTAGTAAAACTTGTTTGTGTTAGCAAAAACACCTTTATTTACTACCCAAAGGGACGATACCAGTTAAAGCAAGCTTTGAAGCAATTAAACGTAAAATGTTTTTTGATAAAGATCATTTAACACAGTAATGAAAAGGACATAATAAAGATTTGTTCAATGAACTAAGGGCATTCATCCTGACAGCTATTTTCTGTCCAAAGTAGACAGTAGAATTTTTATTTTACAGCCCACAGACTTAGAGTGGCTGCAAATGGTACCCACTGCTGAGTTCACATCTCTCAATTTTCGTATTTTCTTCTTTCTCCCTTCTCCTATTCTCACAGTTGAATATTGAGCTTTCTGCAAAATCAGACAGTCTTAATTTTTATGTTGCCATCTATGGCAGCTTCTATGACATAATTTTGAGGCCTTCAAAGTACTATCAGCTTTTGAGGTTGTAGTTTGGTTTGGTTTGTGTGATATTTGCCATCACAAGAAATGGCAATCTGGTTTGGCCACTACACCATCTTTTACAAAGCCAAGCCCACCTACACTCCTTTAATGCTGTTGTCATCCTGTACTGTCCAGCAGGTACAATCTCCCGGCCATCTGCCAAATGATAGTCACTGTGGGTTGTGACAAGGGAGCCTGCTAATGAAGAATATGGTCCCACATGTGTTGCTGTTCCAGCATCCTTATGTTGAAGATTAACATCTATGTTTCCCATACAAGCATTGTAGCTTAAAATAGTGATTGTTGGATAAACTATCCATCCTGGATTATCAGTACATTGTGGATACTTACACAGATGGCTACCCATTTGCTTCTTGAGTATAAAACTACACGAGAAGCATATAATTCCTTCTGGTTGTGGAAGAGTGAGTTGACTCTCTGTATCTATACCTTGAACTATTCATCTATGTCACTGGTGATACAGCTTTAACCCAAGAAAATGATGGGTGAATGTTCGCTAAATGATACGATGATTCTCAGGAAAATCTCTGAAATATGTTTTTGTTTCACCTATATATGACTGTGTTGACTTTCAGCTTTGAAGGTTGGTAAAAGTTAAGATATAATCTGTTACCATGAAGGAGGTAGAGTAGGAGATTGGGGAAGGGTAAAATTATCTTATGATAATGCTTAGAAGCTGGCAATCCTATTTTGAAAAGATTGGTTTGGGCACTATTAAAAACAGTTATTTCTCAACTATCTTCCTTCATTCAGAGGGAATGGAAGTTTACTAAAGCACTTCAGAACAGCTGGTGTTTATGTACACTTGTCTAATGTCTTCACTGTTGAGGCCTGAGAATAGGCAACAGAGAACCAGCCTGCTTCCTGATGTGATTTGTCTTAAAAGGGACTGTTAGTCCACTCAAAACGGGCAACTTTGCTAAGCACTTGTTTCAACTGTGGCAAAAGTTTTCCCAGATTCCTGTTAATAAAAAATACCTTCTCCTCTGTTGGCTAATCTGTTTTATCTAGTTATGAAACATTCCAACATTTTCCAAATTCATCGTTTGCTAGTTCCAGAGTTTCATATAGAAGGGCTAAAAGGGTAAGTCTAGGTAACAAACTTAGTGTGCAAAAATAAGCTGAAGTCTAATGTGTTCCCAGCCCTTAACTTTATCCATTGTCATGGGGATTGGAAGCCAACAGACTAGAAGTCTCCCTGTTAGGAATTCCAGGCTTTCACATATCCACTAATGTTGGGGGCTGTCTTTTCAAGACCACACTAGTTTGGAAAGTAGGGTGACAGGCAGGGATAGCAAAGACACATACTAATAATTTTCTAATTCAATAAAAAGGTTTTTCCTTACATGTAAAACCTTTAGTACTATGATCAAAAACATCCTTTCCACATACAATGTAAAAATCTAAATGATTGAAGAAAAAATTGAGAAAAATAAACTTTTAAAAATTACTGTAATGAGTTTATAAAATTTCTAGGCTATTAAAAATATTAATTAAAACATTTGTGATGATAAAGCTAGCATTATGAAAGACAAATGCATAAAAAGTAAGTTCTAATTTTGTTACAAGTAAAACTTAACACATCTGTCAAGGAATGTAAGATAGTTAAGCAAACTACAGGACTGTGAGAATCATTTTGCTATTTTGTGTGAGTACAGGTGTTTATAGCAGTAATTACTTTGGTTTTATGGCATATATTTGATCACATGTATGATTTACTTGATGATGATTACTTGGTCAGAACTGTAATCCATAATTATGACATTGTTTGAATGAGAAAATGTGATCTTTCTCAGGAATACAAAATATGAAAACAGAGTAGATGTAATTTATATTAATTTTAGGGCCTTATATTCAGAAATAGAAAAATTTCAAATTAATGTACAAAATATAAGAAAAGTAAATGAAGGCGAATCAAAGGACAAGATATATTTGTATCTTAAGCTATCAAAATATAGTCATTATGAATTCATCCTACTGTTATACAGATTTAGATTCAGTTAAATAGGTTTTTGTTTGGTTTGGTTTGGTTTTGTATTTTCAGTTTTCTGGACAGAGTTTATCTGTGTAATATCCCTAGCTGTCTTGGAACTCTCTTTGTAGACTAGAGTGGCCTTGAACTCAGAGATCCACATGACTCTGCCTCCCTGCCTCCCGGGTGCTACAATTAAAGGCATGTGCCACCACACCCACCGAAATGTATTTGAAGAAGAAACTCTTTTAAATTATAAAGTAGTATATACAGGGCTGGAGAGATTGCTCAGTGGTTAGGAATACTGCCTGCTCTTTCAGAGGATCCGGGTTTAGTGTCCAGCACCCACATAGTGTCTGTCTTACAGCCTTCAGTATCTCCAGTTCCAGAGGAACCAGGCTCCCCTTCCGGCCTCCACAGCACAAGGCGTGCATCCGATGCACAGACATTATATAGGCAAAACATTGATATGCATAAAATAAAAATAGATTTTTTTTAGAAAGTATATATATTTTGTTCAACATTTATACCCAAGGACTTATACATGTACAGCGTGTCATGTTGTGTCTTTGTAGTTGAGTTGGAAAACCTCAGAACACTTCCTGAATTTTAAACATGGGAATGGTGTAGCTGAAGAGAAGTCGAAGCAACAAAAATCCAGGATGAGGTAATAACGTGCTATGTTTTGAGAACAGAATCTCCCAGGCTCCCAGAGCATTTCATAAACCTTAATTACACCTCAAAGCCATCCTGCCAAGGGAATATTATAATGCCCATTTAACAGATGGGCAGAGGCAAAACCACCTGCCCCAGTTCCTCTTGCTCATTAGTACCCCACAGTGGCCTGCTGGGTGCCATGCTTCGCTCAACGAGCCATGTTCCTCAGGGACCTGTCACGTCACTTCACAAATCACAAGAGGGCCTTCAGGCAATCCTCCTTCCCCTTACTTGATATGATTTGGGAGCTAGTCAAAGAAAAGAAAGAAGAGTCTTCTAGAACAATACACTCAACATATTCATTACATTTTTCCTAGGAGCATAAAAAGGCCCAACAAAAGCCCCTAACCTTTAGAAGGTTCCAAAGGAAGAAGATCCTTTTGACTAGGGGACTTGAAATTAAGTGTTTTCAGCATTAAGTCTACAGAAAAAAATATGGAAATCAGTTCCTCCTGACACAATGAAATGGCCAGTGTGATGCTTGTTCGCACCTGCCTTATAAGTTAAACTAAAGGAGACGGCTCACTGTGTAAAGGAAGAATCCTTCCTTCCTTTATCATACAGTATGTTAAATTTAGGTAGACTTGCAAGATGGCTCAGCCGGTAAAGATGCCTGGCCCTGAAGATCTGGGTTCGATCTCCAAGACCCCATGGTAGAACGTGAGAACGAATGCTCACAAGTTGTCTCCTGACCTCACAGGCACACTGTGTCATGCATGCCCACACACAGACACACATAAAAATAAATATGTAAATGCTGTAGCTCGAGCTTTCAAAACATTAAGTATAGGTTCTCGGACTACTTTGAATTTTATTTTGAATTTCAGTTTGATGATAGGGTTAAGAACATTATTAAAAAACCACAGGAAAGACACCAACTAAAATTATTCTCAATGGCTGTCCATGTGCCTAATTACAGGACCCCATGATCTAAAACCTACTCCATGTCTAGGACATATCATAGGCTTAAAGAATCTAAGAGTTACCACCCTATTCTACAAAGTTGTCTCCTGTGATGAGGAAAGAACGGAAAGAAGATTCTAGTTACATTATTGAATAATGTAACAGAAAAGTTACATCCTCCAAGTCTCCATGTATCCAACACTCCAGGAAAGTAGAAAAGCGGGGACACAGAATGGCTTGTAACATTTGCAAAACTCAACCACCCACTTCTAATAATACCATTAAATAAAGAGAAAAGAAAAAGCAAAGAGTAAAAATGGAATGAAAACCTAGGAAGCCGCCTATGTAAATATATATTGATTGTTCTTCCCACAGATTCATGAGTATTTATTTAAATGCAGTGGCTTTAACTCACTCAGTGATAGGTGACTAGTGAGTATCTTTCAGGAGAAATGTGCGCATGCCCCTCATGAGGTAGACGGGAGCCAGGGGACAGACGATGTGCACAGTGGGAATGGTTCACTACAAGGTGACAGGAACAAGAATGCGCAGAGCTCATATATGGGAAAGTACCAACAGCAGATATCCCACGGGGAAAGGCACATCCTTTGGGTTGACTTTGAATACATGTTCATTTTAAGGGATTTCTAGTGACCTTAATGATACAGTATGTTTTTCTTGAGTCATTAAAAAAATTCTTCTGGTATTAGTCTCTGTTTGTGCATCAATTTTCAGGTGATCGTTATTCTAGAGGGTGCTGTATGTGCCAATTAAAAATAAACTATCAGTTAGTAAGCTGAGAAAATTGATTCGAAGCCAGTTAAACCTCACTGCCCACTTCTGATTATAGCTTTGGCTAATTTTAGAGTCAAGTTCCAGAATTCCGTAAATTCTCTAATGATAAGAGCAGAAACAAATAAAATACTTTATGCAAGTTCAGAACAATGCATAAAACCATGGGTTTTTATAAGATAAAATTTTATAGCTACGAGAGGTAGAAAGGATGGATTCTATAAGAAAATAATATTAAAGTGTACACTGCCAATGTACTGCTTGGCCACATGTAACAAGACCTCAATCTCTATTTCATTTGAAAGGGACAGCAAATTGTTGCTTAACAAAGTATAGCTGATACTGACTGATAGTTTCTGCTTTGGAGGCTTGCAGTCAGTTTATGTAAACTTCAAATAAGCTTCACTTGTCTCGGTCAACACATTGCACAGATAGAAATTTAGTCTGTCTACCATTTTGCTTGACTTGCAGTATTTTACTACTTTTTAAGAAGATATCACTACCATTTATAGATCTAGAGGTGTTATATACAAATCAGAGTCTCTAGTTTCTCTTTAATTGTTTAATGACAGGTCGTACTTCTCCTAAGTAAGACAGCAGGCTGGGACTGTAAGGTAGGGGACCCTGCAGGCATGCGCTCTTTACACTGGGCCTCCTGGCACCAAGATCTCTGCACTCTCTAGTGTAGTCCATCGTCAGCTAAATATCTGTTGAATGTGGAGATTCAAGGGTCTGACTCCTGACCTTGAAAATGCCTACAGTGGTGGCATCTTCAGGATTTTCTCCATATTAGCCCACAGTTCCAGAAAACAACACACTAAGTGGCTGGAGATGCTACAACACTCAGTTGTGCCAGTGATAACTAATGAAAGAGGAGAAAGATGGGGAGAAGAAGTATAGAGAAGATGAGGAAGAATGGATGGAGATCTAGGAACAGGAAGGAAAAAGAAATCATGAGAGAGAAATAGAAAAACATGGGCTCTTTTGGTAGTACTAAAAGCAATAATCTAAACATCAGTTTGTTGGATCAATAGCCCTTACTATGCTCATGGCAGTAAATCAATATTAATTATTTTTTAAGAGAAACTCCATGCTTCAGTCTACAAATCACTCAGAAAAGAAAGTAATAGGGTGATAAGCATCAGATTAGGTAAACTTGGACCTGGCAGGATGGCTGAGTAATTATGCTATGGACTGAGGAGCATCTCTTATGTACCACGCCTGCCCAGGGATGCGTGTAAATCCAAACCCCAAAGGCAGGCACACTCACCATCACCAGGAGTCACCAAGCATGTTATTTGAGACATTCTTACTTAGCACTCTGTGTTCTGAGAAATAGCTTGGGTAACTCATTAGGGTGTTTGAAGTACAGGAAGATGTGTTTATATGTATCTCTGGTAATTTACGGAACAGCTATGCCAAGAACTCAAAATAACCTTGTTATGGGCTACCCGTTTCTCTGCTGTGCTTCACCAATAAAATCTAACTGTCACTTAACTGTGAGACTTCACTAAGGCCAAACAAAGGCTTAAATTTTGAGAGAGAGAGAGAGAGAGAGAGAAGAGAGAGAGAGAGAGAGAGAGAGAGAGAGAGAGAGAGAGAGAGAGAGAGAGACAGAGACAGAGACAGAGACAGAGACAGAGACAGAGACAGAGACAGAGACAGAGAGACAGACAGACAGAGACAGACAGAGAGACAGACAGAGAGAGAGACAGAGAGAGAATGTTAGAAATTGAACCTAGAACCCTGAGGGCGCTAACCCTATATACTCCATCACTGAGCCAAAGCTCTAGCTTTGAAATATTTCCTCTATGAGGAGAATCTGCAAATCACAGACAACATGGAAAGGTTTATCATGTCCTTTGATGGGCTAGCCGTAAGTGTCTGCATTCCAGAGGGACATGCAACAGGCTGGCTTGCATGTGATTTCTGCAGAGCTGGCAGCCTTTCTCTGCAAGTCTTACATTACAGGTAACCCGATGACAAGAGAGAGGGCCACAGGCGCGCATCACAGCCTGCCTGGCTGCCTCTGAGGCTAAGACTCAACTGCTGGGATCAATGGAACTCTCCAGGGAACGGGCTGTTCCCTTTTCAAACTACACCTCTCTAATCTCTCCCACTGGCTCCAGGCAGACTCTTCAAAGCTCTGAACATTAACTGGAACCTGGTATGATTAAGAAAAGCAAAGGAAGAATGCTGTCTACAAATCATGGGCCAAGGTGGAAGGCCCACGTCCATGGGCAATTCACGGTAAGGCTCAGAACTAAGTACAAACAAGGTTTCCTTATATTTACTAAGGGCCCACTACATGGCCCATGTCCTGTGTCTAGGTGAGGGTTTCTACCTATTAAATCTTTGAAATCTATAAAGAAAGACATGAGAACCCAAGTCGTTCTTCCTCCCAAGAGGAACATCACGACCTCAGTCTGAATATAGTTAAGAAAACCAAAAATAAACAAAACCTAACCTGAGGGTGTTCACTGAGGACTGTTAGGTCATAAGCCGCATGGTTCAGCAGGGAAGAAAACCTCTGTTTTTGGATGCAGGCTCCCTTCCCCTTATTTTCTTTCTTTCTTTCTTTTTTTTTTTTTTTTTTTTTAAAGATTTGCTTATTTATTATGTATACAGTGCACATCAGATCATATTACAGATGGTTGTGAGCCACCATGTGGTTGCTGGGAATTGAACTCAGGACCTCTGGAAGAGCAGACAGTGCTCTTAACCGCTGAGCCATCTCTCCAGCGCCCTTCCCCTTATTTTCAATTCTCGTGGTAAACACTCCTCTCGGTACCACCCAAACACTCCAAGCCAGTACTTCTGATGCTATTTAACAGCAATCTAGCATCCCGATCTGTACATTCATTCACCTCATCTTACTGAACAAGTGTCCCTGCCACTCAGTGTTATATGGTGATGTCACTCATGTTTGCCTGTAAGTCAATAGCAAACGCTTCAATAAGTAACGTGCACTGTTTCCGTGCCCACCCAGGGAAGGACAAACAACACTGTAATATATAAAGCAGAATTAAAGGCGATAAATACGTGTGTCCAATCACTATGTTTTGTAACTGGAAAGGACCCATGCCTGTGCTGGCAAGGCAAGCCTGTATCAGCTTGGGCAGGCTCAGAAAACAAGACAGCCAATAGCGGCTTCGATTGCAGCTTGCATTCAGGAAAGCCTGTTACTGTGCTCTGTCACCTCCCTGTGTATGCAAGGAGGGAATAATACTGTAGTCCTTAGGGGATGAGTATGCATCTTACTATCTCCAAATCATTAAAAAGATAAAGGAGACTTTATTTTCCCCTTTCTAAACATTCTTACTTGCTGTGTAACTGCCCCCTCAGCAAAAACTACAATAAGCTGGCAATTCAACAAGACTCAAGTTCAACTCACAAACTCAGACTCGGCCAAACCAGATTTGATGAGCACATGTGTACCTGTGACCAGGCGAGCAACAGTAGGTACATTCACTCATCTTGTACTCTTTACAGCAAACTATTGATATGCATACGCGTAAGCAAAGAAAGCAAGGTCCCGAGAGGGTGGGTCCCAGGGCAAGTCCACTCTGTACCAGTACACTGCAGAGATGAAACCTGTGCTCATGTTTCTTGATGTCTTCTAAGTGCCATTGTTTCTAGCACCCTGTGGCTGATGAATCTCAGGTAAAACACTGGACCATTAATACATGTATTATGTAACAGTTAAGGGGTGTGTGTGTGTGTGTGTGTGTATGCACATGCGCATGTGTGCAGGCTCACATGTGAGTGTAAACTAGAACAGAACTATTGTCACACTTGCTTCATTTCACTGGGAGACATTTATAATATATACCTTTCCATAACTACAACCATAGTTACTCTGGTTATTTAGAACAGAAGAGGTGACGGCTCATGTCGCCATGCTCCCAGCATCTTAGTTTATGCTGATAATATTGCTGAGAGTAAAACCAGGTGACTCTGGAGGAAGAACATCAAGGAGGGATGGCAGACAATATAGAGGCTCAGAAAGAAAAGAAAACAAAACAAAAAACCTTCTTAGTAAAGCGTCACTGGAAGGCCTAGACTGAAAGTGTGCTATGGCTACTTCCAGTTTGTGGGGAGATCCAAGACATAGCATCTTATTTCTAATAAATTGTTTTAAGTGCAAAGATGCCTAGGGAGTAAGTGTTGTGAACAGCACAATACCCTCAGCCAGTTGGACGTCAGCATATTAGAGGGCAGTTCTACAGGGTACAGGGGATCAGGATACTAGAGACCAGCGCTGTGGGCACGGGCCTACTCCTGCATGCCTCTTCCTTTTGTCAGTTAGAAAGAAGGACCATTTAGCGAGGACAGGAAGAGATGATCTGCAGTAAGGGCCCTTGGTCATGACTCATTTTGTCACTTATTTACTGAGGCTTCCCATTTTAAAACTGGGGAGAGGGGGCGCAGTAAAAGAGTTTGTCATGAGGCACAGGTCAGATGAATACCTAAGCAATCCTTCTTTAAAATGCAAAGCCTGTGTATGAATGCAAGAATATGGAATGCGGCTCCTGTGTACAAAGCGCAGGTTTTCCTAACTAGGAGATTCTATTTTTATAGGCGATCACCACAGGTACCTGAAGAAGGACTCCGGTAACCTAGATTTTGAAGAAATACTGCTTGAAATAAAGTGGCTTGAGAGAAGAAAAAAAAAATGAGTGTAATAAAACCAGAGGTAGTTTTAATACCCTAGTGGGATCCTTATGCTATGGAGATCGTAGACATAGCCACTCAGGAGATGTTAAACTGCCTGACAGGCCCCACATCTGCATGGCAGCCAGGTTACTTGGTGAAAACCTTGTCTGCCCTCAATCTTTCTGTCCTGTCACTTCACCTCTGACAACAGTGACTGCCACCCTCCTCATCCTCACCAAAGTGCCCATGAAACTCCAGATGGCTACTGTGACTTGGCGAAGGTCACACTGACAACCAGACCATCATCCAAGCTTTCTGGCTCTGACCCAGACCTCTGAAACCGAAGTGCCTGTGGTTTTTCTCTTGGGCTTCTGACATTGCTATCCAGTCAAGGATAATTTATCAGGATATATGTCCACATGACTTTCTTCCTGCCTAATCTATGCTTTAAGCAGTGGACTCCAGTGCTATTTGGAGTGGCGATTTGCTCCTTGATTGTGGGTTGGTTGGGCTTGTGCTGAGTGTACTAGTGGGTCTGGCTTTTGGGGAAGGGAACGTGGCGACTCTGGATAAATGCACCCAAACCAAGCTTCCTATCCATGGCTCTTACAAGGTTTTAGAAGGGAAACAGTACTCTTTCAGTGATCTCAACAAGCCCTTTATCCCCTCGGGCAAGTAGACTCAAGACTCAATAGCCAACCAAGCAACTGTTGGTCCTGGAGGTTGTAAATACAGCCCTCTACTCCCTACCCTAGGTCGGCATGTCTTCCTGTTGGCACGGACCACATGTCATGGTGGCTGGCAGAACATGACTGAGAAGCTCTGTGCATTTTGGAGCTTATTCACCTGCAGGGTGCATCTCCAGGATTGTATATACAAAGGAGACAGAGGGTTATGACATGAATGGCAAGCAGGACACGGAAGGGGGGGGATCAAATTTTCAGCTGGTACTTCCGTTCATGGTTGAAACGTGAGCTGTAATGGAGTAGCTTCCCCAACCGTGAAAGGAGAACTCTGAGGAAGGATTAAGTTTTAGACAATTTAGGGGCTTCCTGATTGAAAAGGCAGAAAAAAGCCAAGACATACTCCATCGAGGGAGGGAGAAATTAGAAACACCCCAGTCCCACAAACTTTAAGAATATCACGTGGGTTAATCTGCACATTCTCTAACTTTCCTTGTGGCATCTGCTACTCAAATGAGAAAAGAAAAGGAAGGATCAGGCAGGATGATGCCAGAATGTGTGATGATCCATAAACTCCAGTCTCCTGGATGAACAAAGCCGATTGCGGACCCAGTACCATTGATAACAGTGGTTCTCAACTTCCCAGTGCTGTGACCCTATAACACAGTTCCTCATGTTGTGCTGACCCGTAGCCATAGAATTATTTTTGTTGCTACTTCATTCCTGTAATTTTGCTACTGTTATAAACTGTAATGTAAATATCTGCTACGTAACCCCTGTGAATGGGTCATTCGACCCCCCCAAAAGGGCTGTGACCCACAAACTGAGAACCACTTCTCTGTAAGCTAAAGGTAGAGGTACCTTCTTGAGAGTCAAACTTGCCAAAATGCCAAAGGACTGGCCAAGCTCTAAAAACTGCTTTTCAATAAAACAATGATATTTAGAGGGATTTCCCCAAACAGTAAATTATTTAATAAATATGCACACCACTATAGATGGCATCCTTTGGTAAAGACATGTGAAAACCAGCTCTGTCTGTTTCCTTCCTTTATATGCAACTGTTGTTCATGTTAATGCTGCACTGTGATATAGACCAAGACGTGAGATGAACGTTATATTTTTATCGTGGGGCCCCACAGGCATGGCCGGTCTTTGTCATGGCCTGCAATACATATCATTTCCCTTTGAGTATGGGCCTCACCAGGGTGGCCACGTGCTCCCTGTGCAGCTCAGGAAAAGAGCAGAACTGTAATTCTCCTGCTCCAGCCAAGTGAGCTGCTGTGGTTACAGGCTTGCACCACCATTCCTGAGTCTTTTTACTTTTTACTTTGGGGGAGAGGGGCAGGGATGGATACACAAGCATTGGAAAAGTTGTAGCTAGAGGACATGGAAAGCTGGTTTCCCCAACATTTGAAATCAGAATCTCATTGCACTAACTCTGGATCCTGACTTTTTGATGGGGAAGAACATTATTTATATATATATATATATATATATATATATATATATATATATATATATCCAACAACTTATGATCTATGCATAGACTCTACATGCATTAACACATTGGCCTTAGGAAATGATGTTTATTATCTTAAATTGTTACATTGTATTTTGTTAATCACTTCTTCACAAGTTTTTATCTTTTACAGAACACCCTGGAAACTATCCATGTTCTAGGGTTGTGGTACTTCTTGTTGTCATAGCACTTTCCATTTTCCTGGAACTGCACACAAAGTACCTCCCAGGAGTATGAGCAGTCAAGGACAAACAGGCTGAAATCAGTTGGCACTGGACTGAACAGATACATTTGGTTGCCAGACTAGGCAAGACTTTTGCCTTGACTATCATCCATACTCGGGATGAGTGTTAAATATTCAAAGCTGACTTTTTTTCCACCCCCCTCGTTGGATAAATAAGATATGAACTTGGAAGAGGGAAAACTCTCAGGACATGGTGACGACCACCCTGGGGCCAGGGGTGAGACTCCTTACCGTCCAGGTGGCCGACTTGGCAGTGCTTGATTGCTGGAAGGACACATCGAAGCTGTGTGGGCCCGGGTAATCTGTGTTGGAGGGAATGGCAGGGGATGGAGAGAGAGCATCGAAGGTGGAGCTGGGCTGTGCATAGGGTGAGGGCGCTGTCACGCTGTTCTGGGCGTGGTCCGTATTGTAGGGGCTGGTGGATGAGGAGCCGTTCTGAATCTGCTGGTCCATGCTGTTCAGGAGCCCCAGGTTTGTGTACTGTGGCTGCGGAGACACCCAGATACCGCAACGTTTTTCACGTAAACAATAATTCGTTGCTTAAACAAACAAACAAACAAGCAAGCAAGCAAGCAGCATCATTTGGTGCGCTTTGTGCAAAATTGGTCATGAGGTCCCAAACACTTCATGTACCAAGTAAAGCCAGATATCTGTGGTACAAGGCAACACCCAGTGCAGCTGCGTGAGTGTTGGAAAATAGAATATATGCTTACTCAAAACAGGCACAAGATACCCAGGGCACAGTGCTGCTTAGAAATTATTTTAAATAAATGCTGCCTGTATTACTGTTTACACACACATATATACACTTTCTCTCTCTCTCTCTCTCTCTCTCTTTCTCTCTCTCTGTCTCTCTCACACACACACACATAAACACACATATACTCTAACACACACATGCACATACACACACATACTCTTTCACACACACACACACACACAGGCACACGCACATGCACAAAGGCCTAGATCTCCTGTTGCTGCAATATGTACAAGGAAAGAGACAATCTGATACATTTATGGGAGTTGAGTATCAAATTGTTGTCCATAGAGAACAATTGCTTTTAGCATTAAGTCTAACTTTATGTGACAGTCCACCACTCTGAGGACGAGTCTGAAATGACTCGGTGGGTGGGCAGCATGATCAGGGGGAGTTCACCGCACGCTTTATTTTCTGAGATGGGACTTGGCTGTGTTTCTCAGATTAGACTCCAAGTCTCGACTTAAGCCGCCCTTCTCCTTTGCCTCATCCTCCTGGTTAGCTGGGACTCCCAGGCCAGAGCCACCGTTGTCAGCTTTACCACGTGTCCTGAAAGGTAGCCTGGTAGAATATTATCCAGGTCTGATTTTAAGGATCTGTATCATTCATCCTCTTTGTAGCTGTTTTCTTCAGAGTAAAAGATATGGAGCTAAGTGACATACCACCTAGCTGGTGACACAATTTTGTGGTGGAGCCAGGCAGTGGTGGCGCACACCTTTAATCCCAGCATTTTGGAGGCAGAAGCAGGTGGACCTCTGAGTTGGAGATCAGCCTGGTCTACAGAGTATAAGGAGATCCAGGGCTGCCCAGAGAAACCCCGCCTTGAAAAACAAACAAACAAACAAAAATTATGGCTGACACAATTCAGAAGTACTTTAGGTCCCGTAGCTCCAACTGACAGGTGTAGTCCCTTGTATGAAGAAGCCCTGCACAGAGCTAGTTTCCACTGAGATATGGAGGGAAGTCATTAAAATCTTCCCATTTACCTGCAAACTAACGCCAGAGAGGGAAAGTGACATGCCCAGCCCTGCCCACCAGACAGAAGTCAGCTGACCGTGGCAGCTTTCCCCTAACCCACGCCATACTGAGCCTGTTTCCAGATGGGTCACCAGCTTATGGTTTGGTGTCTGTTGGATGAAACATTTTGACCTGTGGAAGTCTTGCTTTCTCTTTCAGCTAATGAGGGCGAAGAAAGTCACCCCTGCTGGTACATATTTTAAAAAGGAGGCAAGGAGGCTGTTTTGTTTTGTTTTGTTTTGTTTTTCAATATAATCCAAGGAAGACCTAGGCTGTGGAAAATCATGAAGAACCACCCCACCCCCGAAAAGAAAAAAAGATTGAAAAAGAAATAAGAAAAAAAAAATAAGGGCTTGAATTTTGCTTCCTATTTTAAACTTCAAGTTTAATAACATGATTTTATCTGACTTAATTCCATCACAGGGGGAGATAAATGGACCCAGTCATTCCATTCAGTCCAGAGAGCATCTGTCCGAATGCCCACAGCAGCACACCCAGCCCATTACATTCACGCGGTCACATTCCTCTGCTGAATGCCACCTCCCATTTGCTCTGTAAATAACTATTAATCTATTTACACTTATCCCATGCTGACAAGAGCAGCTGCCTGTCTTCTCTCCCTCCCAACTCCTAACGTTCCTACCCCTCGCCTATGGACCCTTCATCTTCCACCTCCCTTCCAGACAGGTGTGGCTAATCTACAGGTAGACACACACCTTGGGGAGAAAAAAAAAATAATGCGGCAGGTACAAATGTGTCTACACCCTGCTGAGCTAAAGCTCTTAGGTATCAAGCCGGAGGCCACAGTTTGGGAAGGGGATTGAAGAAATTTTATTTGTGTTTGGATAAGGGTCAGTAGAGGAAGCACTCCTGAGCGTCCAGTAGGAATCAGATAATGCTGGCTAGGGCGCGTGCTTCCCCACAGTGCGACAATTAGGGAGGCAGTGGTCCCTGACAAAAGGACAAAGAAGCTAGCTGAACACTTTCTCGAAGGCAGTAAAATGACTGCTGGCCCGCCTCTCCCTCCCCTTCCAGCCAAGCAGCAGAAACATCAACTAATTGTGGGGCTTGGATGAGAACAAAGAAACACCGGCCCTTTGAATTCGCACTCCCCCCTCCAATACATATAAAGAAAAAAGTTGGGGGCCAAGTTTTAAAAGCCAGTAAGCAAACACATCAATTCTCCAAGGACTGAAGACAAAGCAAAAGTCCATTTACAGAGGCATCTCAAAGGCAGGCCCTTGCCCTTGCTGCAAAGCTGAACATACTCGACACACAAGAAGACAAAACTGTCTTCCAAAACTCAGAGAGTGCGGTGACTACTTCTAATGCCATGTTCTTAAGTTCTATGCAGTTCAGTAAAAGCTTAGACTTGAAACAGCATGATTTATTCCTACTAAGTCCTCCTCTCTCTCTCTCTCTCTCTCTCTCTCTCTCTCTCTCTCTCTCTCTCTCTCTCTCTCTCTCTCTCTCTCTCTCTGGATACATATAGATCTAGAGTTCTCAGTACTTTGTAAACTTCATTCGTGATCTAGCAATAGAAAGTGGGAAATCATTTCAATTTAAATTCTTGCCAAATTGTGCTTTAAAAAAAAAACAAATCCAAGTAATATACACAATTGTCTCATTTTTTTAAAAGTTATGAATTTAACACTTCTAGTTGTAGGCTTAGATGACAACAAAGAAACAATTTTTAAGTTTTTTTCTAGTGTCTATAAAGAGAAATGAACAAACAAGTACCACAGTAAGAGCGTATATGTAGAAGTCCTGCTTGGACACGTTTCTTAGTTTGTTAGAAGTCAGTAAATCAAAAGCCACAGGAACAGCTCTACAGAAGTTAATTTTGAAATATGTACTACTTAAATGGAGTTCTCACTTGCTTATTTCTTTGTTTGGAGGAATGCCCGAATATATTGACTGAACAAGGCTAAGCCAACCATTACTCAGAATTGCAAGTGTTCCTCAGACAAGACAGAAAACTAACACTTAATGCAAGATAAAAATTCAGGGCCTCTTCATCCATTGTTAAGCATTGTTTGTTTTTCGAGACAGGCTTTCTCTGGGTAGCCTTGGCTGTCCTGAACTTGCTTTGTAGACCAGGCTGGCCTTGAACTCATAGAGATCTGCTTGCCTCTGCCTCCCGAGTGCTGGGATTACAGGTGTGTGCCACAGCCCCAGGCATATTAAGCATTTTTACTATCTGATATCAGAAAGTTCATCGGTGCCCAGTGGCATTCTGAAGATGCTCCCTGTAGATCTCAAAAGGGGTGCCTTGAGTTAACTGTGATTAATCCTAGAATAGACCATCATTTTTTTTTTTTTTGAAGCTGGGCAGGTGATAGGAGAATCATTTCCCAGTAAAGTGAATCTGGGGGAGAGGAGGAAACAGCACCGCCCCTCCCTTACTCTTGGCAGTGCCATGAGCACACAAGAGGAAATGAGTTGTGCTGGACTGCTAATCGATTATTGATGATGACAAGGAAGAGTGTCAGAGTCTAGAATGTGACAATTGTGCATCAGACGCAAACACTGCCCTGGGAAGAACCCCACTGGGCATTTGTGTTTCTTAATGTAACAAAGAGTGTCAAGGTATTTGCAATAGCATATAGAGGACAGTCTCTCTTTAATGACAAAGCGTCCTGATCTCAGAATATCCCTAAGGTAGTCTTCACACATACACAGAAAGAATGGATGTCAATGTAATGTGCCTGGTCTGTCACGTCTGAGAGAAGAGGCAGCCTCTTCAGAAAACAGGAACACAAAATAATGGGCACAGGTTTTCTGCTACCTGTGGTATTCCTCAAATAAAAAAAGAGAGCTGATTTCCCCTGACTTTAGCCAGGTGGTTTATTTTCTGCAGAAGTGACTTGCGAATGGAACACTCTTTGACTGGGCCCCCAATATCACCCACGCTTTTCCCTGAAGCATAATTCACATTCACCACAGATTAGCTGATCTCCACACTGAAAGGAAGAAGCACACCGTGCTCGCAAAAATATACTATACTCTTGGATGTCACAGAACACCATTAGAATGCTGGGGGGGCGGGGGGGGGGACACAGATAATGGTTGTGACAGATGTGGAGATCCCCACAGCTGAAAATCTGTTGGCTTTGAGCACGAGCAAAGAACATGTACAATTGTCAGTTACCAAATAAAAACGAAGTGTTTCCTCTTTCTTCTCCTTCTGCGTAAGTTCTTCATTCTATGCTGTCAATGGACTCTGATCCATGTCGAACAAGATTTCACTTGGATGTCCAGAATTAAGGCTGCATCATAGAACACTAGATTTTTCTGTTATGATCTTTCAAAATGGCTTAAGAACATGACCCCTGTATGTTCATTTTATCTTCCTTTCCTCAGTGACCATTTTAGATTTGGAATATGTAATGGATATGAATTTTCTTCGCACGATAGTCAGTAATGTCTCGATATGTTGCTGTAAGCAGAATCTATCTTAAACCCCTAAATTTATAGCCACTTGAAGTTCAAAATTTATCACCTCCATATAAAAAAAATTAACACCAATAAAGTATCAAATCAAGTTCTTTGAACAGTGCCTTGCAAGTGGGGCTTAAGTAAAACTTGTGTGTGTAAAAAAAAAAAAAAAAAGTAAAAACAAATCTTGTCCCCAAATTTACCTGTATAAGGCAAATGTCCCAATCTGTCTGTTTTAGATATTGCTGTGTATGCTAGGGGGTTTGAGATCACATGGAAAAAAAACTTACCAACAGATTTCATTTGGAAAAAAAATATTGTTGGCTCTTGAATGACTGTTAGGTCAGGCCAGAGGATTAGACATCTCAGTACTTCTCATATTTCTGTTTGGATTTTAGAAGTGTAACAGATCTCTCAGACCTGGTGGCATGGGCTTAAGTCCTGACACTACAGCAATGCGCTCTTCCCCTGGTGATGAAGGTGAGCAAATTTGACCCCAGCTTCCCATGGGCTAAGAATGTGCATAAAACCACGAAGATGGTGGAGAATTGCCACCAGCTCTCACATCCTGGTAGCCTCTACTTTCAAAACAGGCTCACGAAAGCATCGTTTTGTCTTTCTTAAGATTTACCTGGTCAAACCCTAAAAGCAAAACAAAAAAACCTATCTTAGTGGCACGGCTAGTTTCAGCAGTGTGTATAATCTTTGGCCTCGGGCTTAATGGAGGGGGTCTTTGTAAGCCTTCTACAGCTTCCCTGGGAAAAGAAAACAGTGTCTGCATGACCTTGGCTTCATAAGGCATTCATCCCCTGCCTTACACATTAGCACTCGGCACTACATTTTCATCCAACAATATTAGCAGGGTAGTGCTTTTTAACAAACACTGCCTAAGGGAGAAATTCCTGCCATTTTTAAGTCGTCCACCACCTGTCCCACTTCAGAAAATGATGGTTTGCTGTATGCTAGAATGGAACATAATTAACTTCAAGCATTCTGTTGGAGGTCAAGAAGATATTTATAGTAGAATGCTGAGTTAGAGCAACGTCTTTCTGCCTTAAACACGTACGTACTATATGATCTTTCCTGAAAACTGTATTTTATTAAGCATAATACATCTTTTGTTTGCTACGCACTTTTTAAGTAAGTGCCTAGAAATAAAAAGTATCTATTCATTTAATGAACAAAATGTAAAGAATAAATTTAAGTGAAAACAAATCCAGAGCACAGGCAGAATATTAACTAGAGTATCTTTTCAAGAGTCTTGGAGAACCAAGAATCTGCGCCTCATGAACGATGTCCTTTAAAGTGCCATGAGCAGGAGAAACAAACATTACGTTTGCTGGTCAAGGGGACAGAGGTGTCAACAAAAGCTACACAGAGAGTTTTAAGAAGCAGAAAATGGGGGAGGACATGGATGATAAAACCCGACCTAAATTTAGGTAAAGAGAAATGTATAAAGTTCAGTTAAAGAGAATGAAGGTTTAACTCAAGGACTTTAGTAAGCACCCGCCCTGGTAATCAGGACAGAGGAATAAAAACATGAGGACTCTCAATTCTGAGACCAGATACACCAAGAAAATGTAGGCTTGATGAAAGTGGAAACATAGACCTTTAATTAATTTCATAATTCTTGATACATATTAGAGAAAGATACTCAGAGCTTCGGTCCGTTAAACTTGGCAACTACTCGATAAAATGCAGGCAAGGGTACATCTGCGGTCATTTCCTTCTATTCCACTGTCTAAGGGCATCGTCATTCTAGGGGCACCACCACTGATTTTTCTAACTCTATTTATGCATGTGGTGATGCTGGGAAAAGGCAACATGTGCTGGCGAAGATTGTCAGTGAGAGTTAGGCCGTCTACATGTAAAATATAACCCAGTGACTGCAGAGCTTAGCATCACTTCTCAGCTCATCTGCTTAATCTGTATCAAATGCCATGGCCCAAAACAGTGGGGCAACTACATTGTAGTAGAGGCACAGCTCACGGTGACATGATGCAGAAGACACTGACTGCAGTAAAATAATGATGGATGTCCAAAGGAAACCCTGAGAATGTGCTATATATTTAGCATTCATACGCAAGTTTCTCTGTGGATGGATACTAGCTATTTTTGATGTCACTGCTCCTACCGTGTCTTCAGCTTGGGCCTTATAACATGCAACAGCTTTGCACCTTTTGTCCCATGTGTCCTCATAGAGATCCACATTGTGTATTTACTTTAAAGATGAGGAAACTGGAGCTTGTGGGATTAAAAATTGCCCAAAGTCATACTGAGAGCCACCATGTAACACTGGTGGAGTGAGTCATCTCAATGGCCTCCACTCTGAACTCCTATGAAGGAAAAAAATGTCTGCCTGGAGTGGTCATCTAAAAGTTGCATTCCAGGGGGATAGTCTTCTTATGTACCTGCCCAATAAGTCATTGCCTGTTCTCAGCCTTCTTTTGCCCATACTCCCCAGAGAGCCCCAGCTCCTTGGAGCTTCCATAGGAAACACAATGCAAACCACTTCATGACACTGTTAAACTTCAACATGCTGATTCCCTTGAGAAGATCCCTACCATCTTAAAAGTGACCCCAAGAAGAGACTTGATACCCTACAAGCATACACAGGGGGAAAAGATCCCCCTCAGTCACAGTCATAGGAGAAGGGAGTAAGGGGAAAAAGGGAGGGAGGGAGGAATGGGAGGATATAAGGGATGGGATGACAATTGAGGTGCAATATGAATAAATCAATAAAATATATTAGAAAAATAAAAATAAAGAAATTTTTTAAAAAAGTGACCCCATCGTTAAGTTGGCCCAAGAGGTAGTCGTTAAATCTTCCCTTTGTCAAATAGCCCTTCCTTCAACTTTTCAAAGGTGAACTCTTGCTTCCCTTATTCAACTCTCTGTTTCTATATCCTCTGCACACCCCCTTCACTGCCCAGCCAGATGATTCCACCTTTGTGCCCCATTTTCATAACCCCACCCCTTGGCACTGCATAATTATCGTTGCAACCGAAAGTCAGTAGATAGTGTAAACATTGGTATGCTCTGCCAGGCAACGAATTCATGTGAGATCATATGTGTTGTAACATATCAGTGACAGGTCTCTACCACCTGGAGAAGTGTCTGTGGCACAGTAGATGTCAGGGATCTGCTCTTTCAATAAAACGTATAAAATCCCTCAACTACAAATCACATTCAGAAAGTCTCTCCTTTATTCTAACACAGCAGAGCAATGTTGGCTTATCCCAAAACAGCTCAGCATACAAACTGCATTCACCTCAGTGCCCATCTGTCAACTTAGCAATATAGGGCATCTTCTATAATCCCTAATGACCTTTGCTTTGTGTTTTTTTTTTTTTTTTTTCATGCTCTCGGTGGATGGGAATTATGCTTCAAGCTTCAGCATTGGTGGGAACCCATAGCAGAAGAGCCAGAATTGTCACTCACAGTGCAGTGAATAAGAGCTGGTGGCTCACACCTAGCTGGGGAGCTTACTAAGGCGCAGCCTCTACTTCCTGAAAATGAACACATACTCGCTTTTGTGCCAAGGCAGAGATTTAGTTTTCACTTGATGGTCTAGACTTTCTTTCCAGAGCATGTAGGTCAGCCATAAGAATCCACGTCTTGACAGTCACGTTATTATGTACTTCCTACTAAAGACAATTGCGGGCAAACACAGGTTCCTTTGGAAAGAAACTACTTGAAAAAAGCTTAGAGTAGCCTTTAGATTAGAATAGGTGGGCCACTGACTTGGCCTTGCCCCATCTGACTTCCACAATTTTCTGCCCAGTGAGCCGGAATTCTGTTCAGAATAATGACACAATGAACAAATGACAAATGTATGTTTTGAGGAGCCACACGACTCTTGGTTTATCAAACTGATAAACTATGTCTTGGAAATGGACTAAATTCACGACCCTCGGTCCAGACTTTGCGGTGCACACCCAGAGGCCCACAGAGCAGCCTTTACTTGCCAGGTGTATCCGGAAGCACCAAACAAGGGGTGCACTCCCGAGTCTCACTACCTTCGAGAGATGAGCAGGAGCTCACGTGTTCCCATTCGATTTTTGCTTTCTTGCCTTAGCAGTTCCAGGGATCAAAAGTGGGGTCTCTCCTGTGAGAGGCAAGTGTTCTGCTGCCCTGATCTGCCCCCACCCTCTAATTTAATGTTGCCTGTCAGCTGCCTGGTTGATTGCTACGTACCTCATTTCCTCTGAGGTAAAGCTTTCGATGCCTTTATGATACTTTGTAATTAGACCCTGTGACGTAGCCAGCACTGGGATAGGCTCTCTAACCCAGTCACTTTTAACTCCAGAACAAAACTGAGGTTAGCAGCTATGGTGAAGGCATACCTTCTTCTGAAAGGCATGTACTTCCTGCTCTCACCTTATTTACCTCCATCAAAATGTGGCACTCCATCAGCCGGCTCAACGGCGGGTGTCTTCAAGCAAAGGGCCTACTAGATGCGATCTGAGGAGTGTGCTTGCCACTCACCGGGCTCACTCACCCAGGTTAAACTCCCCACCTCGCTGGTGATGACCCAAGTACACGTAGGGGACAGACTGAATCAAGGAAACAGTGGAGAAGCAAGTAAACACTTTAACTGCGACACAAGATAAGCATCTAACCCCTCTCTTTAAAACACACACACACACACACACACACACACACACACACACACACACACACACACACACCACATACACACACGCTCCACCCTCATAGGCAATCAATCACATGAAAGTAGCATTTACTCTACCCTATTTACATGTGAAAGCACAAGCCATTTTTAAACTAGGAAACTGCCCCCCCGCTTTTTTCCCAAAAATCCTTTCTCACCACTTGAAATTTAATAGAAGTGAGCAAAACTCATACTACTGCAGGGACCCCAAAATAACCTGAATAACCTGCCAGACACCAAGGAAAATCATGTGTTTCTGTTACCTACAAACCATATCAATGACAAGGCGTGCATGCTTTTATTATTTTGCGTATCATTTAAAAATAGTCTCTCTCTCTCTCTCTCTCTCTATACACACACACACACACACACACACACACACACACACACACACACACATATATATAGGTATCAGGAACCACATTTTTATCTGAAGATACTAGTTAAAGCCAGAGCAACAGACAGCTCTCCAACTGTTCAGAAAACATCATTTAGTAGCCCTGTAGAGGACTCAAAAGTGAACATGCCATTCTCCATCCTTTCGGAAATGTCAGGCTAGAGAGAGAGCAAAGGCACGTGGTCCACACAGGTTTAGAGGCCTGGGTGGGGTGGGGTGGGGTGTCTCTTGTTAGCTGTGAGGGGTTTTGCAGGTACAGTAGCTCCCCCAGAGCTTTGCTGACTGCCGAGGCCTTCATTTGGAGATGGGTGCTGGGGTACAGACAGAAAGCAGGCAACGGAGTCTCCTCTACCTCATCAGTCAAAATTTTTGGCCCTTTAAGTGCATGGACACTGGCTGCTGAGAAAAACCTCCCATGCACAGTGCTTAGAAGAATTTGCTTCACCTCACTTGGCTTTGCCGTGTGTCTCTATGTAGATGTCTAATGGGTCCTTCACCTTAGTCGGCTAACTGTCTCCCATGGTCTTTTTAAAAGCAGTCAAACTGTCCTCTCCCCAAGTGCCTGGTGTTGTCCTTTGTGAGGGGTAATGGTTTTCCTTTTAATTCCGATTCCATCAATAGACTGACACTAATCCAGACTGATTCAAGTAAACAGAGTATATTCCCCCATTGTCTCTGTGATCTGAGAAAGAATCAACTTGAGAAAGATCACTGCCTGGGTTGGAAATGGCCCCTGTGGGGGTTTTGTGCAAACTTGAAAGGAAGAAAGAAAAGGCTGTGCAGAGTACTGGTCTAAAGCAAGCTCATTTGGGGGTGGTAATTCTCACAGGGGTATTATGCTAACTGCACCTATTAGTGGCTTCTGCACCAATAAGAACGAAGATCTGTTTCCTTTGTAGTGTTTCCAGAGTAGTTGACAAGAGTGATTCATGAATTTCTTCTCCTGACCACCCACCACAGCTTTTATACATATTTTTTGTCCTTTTTTTTTCCTTTTTTTCTCTTAAAAAATGGAGTTCAGGTTACAAGTTCTGAATGAAATATTAATTCTTTCTAAACAATATTTCCTAGCTACCTCTTTCCCATAATCAATGTGTGATTCATCTGAACAGCAGTTGGTTGCTCAACTTTAAACTGACAAATGGATATTATCCGGGGAGGCCATCTCAGCTCAGATCCACTGTTGTCCAGCCTTGCTTTGTCATCTAAGAAGAAACTTGAACCACTTCATTTAAAATTTAGGGCATATGAGTTCATCACAACATCAAATCCGTTTAGAAAGGAAAAGTCCCAGGGCAGGTGGGTGTGGTGGGGCACACCTTTAACACCAGCACTCGGGAGGCAGAGGCAGGAGGATCTCTGTGCTCCAGGCCAGCTTGCTCTACACACTGAGTTCCAAAACAGCCAGAGATAACACAGAGAAACCCTGTCTCAAAAAGCAGACAAAGCCCTATGCCTTTTTATTTTAAAGCCAAAAATGGAGGGGAATGTCATTTTGAATACAATACTTTCCGATCAATAAGGAGATCAGATGTAAAATATAAAGGACTGTCTTTGTAAAGATCTTACAAACATGTCATTTAACAAGTTCCTCAATGGTGACTAGATAGCAGATGGCATTCTGTGGAGCTCTTGTGTTTGCCCTAAAGTAAACTGAGCTAAAAGGATGATAAAGTTGGACATTTTTTCAGAATGTTTGGTTTAATGGAGTATTAAACTGGGGAGGAAGAGAAAAGAAAAGAGATAGGAGTTTGTGGGCCCCTCTACTGATGATGGAGCTTAGCTCTCTTTCCTCCCCACCTACTCCATTTGTCTTTACTTCTTTCTCTTTCTTTCTTTCTTTCTTTCTTTTTTTTTTTTTTTTTTTTTTTTTTTTTTTTTTTTTTTTTTTGACAGAATCAAGCTTGAAATCACTGGAACTTTCTAAGTAGACCAGAGAAGCCTGAAACTTGTCTCTGTGTGTCAGGGTTACAGGTTTGCACCATACCAGGCTTTTTTCCCCCCTTAAATCAAGACATCAACTTCTTCATCATCATCTTCCCACCCATGGCCTGTCCTCCTTGTCTTGCCTTCTACACTTCTCTCCTCAGCTGCCTGCATCCCTTCCTTGGAGAAACAGAGGCAATGAGGGAGATTGTGGAAGGAGAGCACGTCATTAGAGATGAAAATAGGTGTCTTCCCATCACGTCTCTTCAGATGCCTTTGCCCTCAAATCAAAAATTAAAATTTCGGGAGTGACATACTTTATGTAAGAAGCTAAAGCCTAAATGTATTACTTATATTGTTTTTAATTTGGTGGTAGGCGTGGCACTGATTTTCAATGTGCCATTTGTACGCCGATCTGTTCTAATACCTTCCAACTGGAATTCTCATGTTGAACAAATCTCATAGGTGTATCTGGTCTTCCATATTTATCTCCAGAATTGCAATTTACTTTGAGAGCAGCAACTAGAATCAAAGGTTTTCTTATCCTGGACTTATGATGACTAGTAAATATAATTAAATCGTAAGGGAATCCTCTGAATTTTGTTCCTAAGTCTGATATATATATATATATCTCACTGTATCTGTCCACGTTGAAGTCTATGGGTCTCAAGAGGCAATGTGCAGGGCCTCGCAGCCAAAGAAATGGTGTGGGCCAATTCTTCTCTCCCACTGCAGTGTGCCACCATGGCATATCACCCCCTGAGCATGTGGTCAAAGTAACGAATCTCATATTTGTGGTCAGTGTCCTTGTTGTCAGAGCATTGCCCTTCCAGTTCTCTCTTACTGTCCTTGTGAGAGACCTCCATTTTTAAATGCATGCCAGTGTATTAATCAACACATTGTCTTTTCAAATCAGAATGCCTTGATCTGCTATGATTTTCTCTTCCATTTTATTAACTTTATAACCTATACCCTCTACACAGTAATATTCCTCTCCTCTATTTGCTAAATTATGTAAGCTTTAATCATGTGAAATACTTCCCTTATCACAAATAATTCTCTCTTTCTCCTCTCTCTTTCTCTCTGTTTGTCTCCCTCTCTCCCTCGCCCCCTCTCTCCCTCCCTCTCTCCCTCTCCTTCTCTCTCTCCTCTCCTCTCTCTGCATTTCTCTCTCTCTCTTCTCTCTCTCTCTCTCTCTCTCTGTCTCTCTCTCTCTCTCTCTCCCCCCCTCCCTCTCTCTCCTCCTCTCCCTCACCCTCCCTCCCTCTCAGAACCTACAGTGTTTTATGTTGGAGTCATGTATGAGCACATTCTGTCCTTCCTAGGCTGGCAGGTTCTCAGAGCTCTGTGGCTGCTACTTACTCACTCCCACCTTCCTTTCAAGGACAGTCTGTATGTCTAATTTAGTTTTCAGGGCACACTGGGCCATATGGGAATGCTCATCTCAATGGGAAAAAATAACCTATATGGTTTCTGGCTGGTTGATGTCTGATCTACAGGCAAATATATAATACTTCTCATTTGGTAGTAGTTTATTTGGGGAAAAGTTTACTTTGGAGTAACCAAATAATTTGCGTATGAACTGGAATATTTCTGCAAACGAAAGGGGATGCTATTAATACTTTTCCTGGAGTAGCAGAAACACATGGGGCAAAAGAAGACTAAATATACTCCATGTATCCACAGCCACCGAAGAGAGCTGCGGCAGAGAGTACATCCCTCCAATGGGCCCTGAGAAACAGTTCATTTCTACGATTCCAACTGCTACAGCAAAGTGCAATAGAACTGCGCAGAACTGGCAGCCAATGTGTAGCGCAAGAAACGCAGTTTGTCTACTTCCATGCAGTCCATGGCTAAGCCATTCATTCTCCTCAAAAGCTCTCCCAAAGAGCTCCGATCACACACGTCTCCACTCAGAGCCCATCCCAGATCCACTACGGCTTCTGTCAACGGCGCTTCTCAGTAACACGCAACTCACTTAGCCTTTCCGGTGTTTCTAACTTTTATGTCCTAAGTACTTTCTATTGGACCACGTGACGTTTCTGAGCATACCAGCCAGGCCCCAACTCTCGTGCCTTCTGTGTTTTACAACATCCCCCTGAAAAAATGTTCCCTTAAATCTAGGGCTCAGAAAGTTTTATCTGTCCTTCCACGTTCAGCTGATTCCTGCACACACATGTGGACCGTCCTGATCCTCCTGTCAGGGCCTTTTACTCTGCTCTATCGCTTCACATATTGCTCACACCTTCACGGCACACCGAAAGCCACTCCAGTGAAGAGATGAGCTTCCAAATCAATTGCCTTTCTTTTTGACATTCCAAGCCATTGTGCTCTAAACCTAAAATGGCCCTTTGGATTCTCTCAATATAAGTTCAATAAAAATTAGTCCTGGATGATAGAAAACACTGTGACCTTTCTCCTCGTCACACATCAAAGGATTCTGAGTAGTCCTCTAGGTTTGGAAAACATTGCCATATTTAAAAAAAAAAAATTAAATCTTATGGCAATTATGACAAGACATTTTAAAAAACTGAGTTCTCTTTTTATTATTGGTGCTGTCTCTTTTTTACTAATCGATATAAAATAGAAACTGAAAAATACTCAACAACAAATGGAAAAGCTTAAATTGAAAGCTGTTTTTAGCCTAGGCTCCTCTTTCCTAAGCAACCAAATGTACATCAAAGAAAACTACAGTGCCTCTGTGGCAACATATTTCTTAACTGTTTCACTCAAATCCCGCTCGATAAGCAACATCTCATGACCACAGATGCATACTTCCTTAACAGGGCAGAGGACAGGACTCATTCTAAGTCACCACCCCTCCCTGCACTCACAGCTAAAAGCGCTTGTGGCAGATTTGTGTTCAAGAGACGACTGCTGTCTGATGAAAGAACAGCCAGTACAGTTTGGCTGCTGTGGGTAGCATCCATTCATATTTCCACTCCCCCCCTTACACCCCCGTTGAGGATCACTGCTCCTCTAGAAAACAACCAAACCAAACACGCTTTCCCTTATCTAGATAAAGGAGAAGAGTTTCCTTATCAGCCAATCTCTTTTCCAATAGTAGTGAGGAAGGTCTGATCTAAGATCTGAGATCTCTTTCGCCCAGTCCCTTCTGGGCTTGAGGGCACCCAATTGGAAAACAGGTAGGGCAAGGTTGCTGCATGGAGAGGGACTACAGCATGGCTGACACCCGAATTCAACTTGCAGCTGATGCCTGCCACTATTCTTTTCTGGAGAACATTCACTGTCTCAAGCCCGGCACGGAAGAAACCTTTTAGGACTACCATTTTCTTAACGTGGAAGAATAGCACCCCGACAACCACCATTTAAAATACAGCTGGGGGAAACAGGACAGAGATAGGAAACACTAGCCCAACCATGCAGGCCCCGAGGTCAGCTGAGTGAGCAGTGACTTGGCCTCCAGGAGCCCTCACTGCACTTTCCCCAACGCTTTGCATACATATTTCATGGAAACCTCCTGGTAGCTACTGCAAGTTACAACAGTCCTCTTCAGAGTACGTCCAACTGCACCACAGAGTTCCAGATAAAAATAGTAGCAAATGGTAGACAGTCATGTACATAGAGCCCTTGAAAAAGAGTAGTAAAATGGAAGTTTTGAGTTTAGGATTCTGTTCAGTATCAATGCACCAACGGGTCCTTTTCCATCACCAAGGTAGGGATGTTTTAGCTAAGATCTTTCTAAAATGGAGCTTCTCTTTTCTTCTCCTCTCTTCACCACCTGCCCCCCTTCACTCACACACACACACACACACCCACACACACACACTCACACACACACACACACTCACACACACACACACACACACGTACCAATATGGTACAGTAGAGTGTGGCACCACAGTACTACACTTGTATTTGTTCCCTGTTTCTGTCGTGTTGTTGTTTTGGGGAGTAGAATTTACTCTGTGAAGAAATTCCACCCACATTGTGGCACTCCTTATCTGTGTCTGGGGTGGTTTCAAGCTTGGCGCTGGGTCCCAGTGCTTGCCCGTCACTTCTCTATTGTCACACAAGGGCAGAACTTTAAGCCCTGCCTGTCATGTCTTGCCCATATCCTCCTCCCTTCTGGACTCTTTCCTGTTCGTTAGTAGCATCCCAACCCAGCTCAGCTGGAGGGAAATAACTGGAACACTGAAAACGGCACAGAGAAGCAACATACCACACCTTCATTACTTATTGAGTTATCGACTCAAATTGTCAGTAAGTTAACTTAAAAAAAAAATTATTTTTAAGTCAGAGAGTACACTCTAGTTATTAAATAACAGTCTATGCCTTTTATATCCTCAACCTCTCCATCTTTAACAATCCTTCCTATTTCTATATTGATGGGTCCGCATAAACATGAATACCAAAATGCCGTATCTTCTGTACTAAGTGTCCATATTCTCAGACTTATGTGGACTCATATCCCACATGCTTTTAGTGCACTTATAGACAGCGCAAGGTAGTAAAGAGAAGTCTTCACAGATAACTGAGCCAGTCTTAACAGGCCGTGAAGTTATACCGCTTAATACACAGACAGTGGTGGAAGACATATGAAAGCTTTGAAGCACGTGTGCAAAACGACTCAGAAAATAGGAAGTTCGGCCATGTTCTTTTGTAGCTGTTTCCTATGCGTTTCAGTAGCTTTCCGCCAGCTGGCATGGCCGCCTTGGGAACCTTTACCATTCTCCCTAGCGTTCTTAAAGCCTGGGTGGAGTTATTTCTTTTTGATGATGCGGCCATATTCTCACATACAAAATGACTGCTTCTACAAAAGGCAGACTTCCCATAGATATAGACTATTGTCATAGATCTTTTAAAAAAATATTCTTCTTTTCTGACACCATATTTTCCTTAAAACAATCATTTCATTTTGCCTGGACATTGGGCGTGTACTTTTTTCAGTCACCCGTATCTCAGAACTAACTTTGCTCTTTTGTTTTACATTCCCTTCCAGACAGGCTAGTTCCTAGACCCCTGAAAAATGCTGCACAAAACAGCTCACAGATAAAGACGAATCAGATTGACAGGCCAATCATGTCTTAATTATTAAAACGGAGCGACATGAAACCCAACAGAAAGAGCAAGGCACGCACACAAGTTGTAACGCTTCTTCAAACTGCTTGCTAACATTTTATCCTGTCTTTCAATGGTAAAGCAAAACAAGAAACTCTGGTCTCTCTGGCAAGGACAAGCAAGACTGCCTGTCTGTTTTAAAGGACAGCAGGCACTTCCTTTTCCTCCTCGAGATAACTTGATATTTCCCCTGTTCTATTTGCACAGTTCAGCTGTCTAGACAACAGCGTGGTCAGTAACGTAGCGTTGGCCTTGCTTTCTTGCCCTTTGCCCCTCTCTCTTCCTCTTGTGGTCTGGGCTGAGTACTATGAATTTGTTTTGACTATGAAGGAGCTTGCTTCCCCAAATCCCCAGCCTCATTTTCCAAGCATTCACCTGCAAGTGTCCTCATCGGAAATGCTGAACTCTCTTTCTGGACAGCCAGCCCCTGCACACCCCCTAATCTGATCAGTGTCAACACAGCTGCCTCTTCCCAGGAATGTAAACTAATATTGTTGTCAGGAAGTTTCCTCCGGGAGCCTTCCAGTCTCACTAGCGGTTTCCTTCTCACCTCTTCCCCGTGATTTAAATCTCTAGGCCAAACTTGCTAACAAGAGAGTAGAGGATCCCTTTAAAAATCTTAAGTGCTCTCAGGCTCACTTGCACGCACACACGCATAAAGGGTTAATGGCATACTGCTCTGAAGTAGCTTGTCTGTCCTTCCCTAGCAAGCCTCTAACTCAGTCACCATACAGTGCAGGACACTACTCAAGGATCTTCACATTTAAATGAGCTCCCGGCAGAGACAACTAACAGTGACAGCTTTAAACAAACCCACTTCATTGTTTAAAAATTTTTTTTTTTTTTTTTTTTTTTTTTTTGCTTTTAATATGAAGCCAGGAGAACTGAGCTAAACGATTAACATACAATCAATTAATTTGCCTCTCTGGTACATTCACACCCATCAGTGTTCCCAACAGAACGTGCTCTGCTGCCACTGTCCTTGTATCATTTTTAAAAAGTGACTTTATAAAATCCTGAATATTGTGTTTCTTCCAATACATAATACCACCCAGGAATTTTTGTTTTCCCTTTGGCTCCTATTCTTTCATCTGATATTCAGAGACAATAAAAGACATTCCTACAGCCACTACAGAGAACATTAACTCAGGGACAAAATAAAAAATAAAAAAAAAAGAAAGATTCCTACATAGGACTTAACCCCACTTTACATTGGGTCGCCAGGACCCCAACTACGTCAAGTTTCCAGTTAAGAGAAGAAGGGAAGGACAGCAGCATCTCCACACAGCGTGCGGAGCCCTTAAAGCTAAGCTTACCTCATTAAATTGAGGCTGGGCATTGTTTTCCAGGTACAACATGTTAGCAGTGAGACTGGTCAAGGTTGCTCTTCTCTCGTCTGCTTCCAGGGTTCTGCCAGCCCCCCCACCCCCTCTGAGAGCCCTTCTCTACAAATCTTCCAAGAAGATAACAGAATTCAGGTGCGCCTCTCTCTCTCTCTCTCTCTCTCTCTCTCTCTCTCTCTCTCTCTTCTCTCCGTACATACTTTGAGGTTCCCTAATATATACCCAACTATAGGCATGAGGGGCGGGGCCCTTCACTTTACCTGTCCAATCCATCAACTTCCACCTGGCCTCCTCCACTCCAATGGAGTGAGGCCTCTCCCATCTCATTAAGTAGTTAGAATTCCTTATCACCAATCTTTAAAAGAAAAGGGGAAAGAAAAAGAGAGAGGAGAGAGAGAGAGAGAGAGAGAGAGAGAGAGAGAGAGAGAGAGAGAGAGCAGGAGACAGACAGGTAAAACTTTCCCTGTCTCTTTCATAAGAAAGTGCACTCTGTCCTAAAAACAAAACAAAACCTCCCCCAAACAAGCCTACCACCCCCACCAGGACACACACAAGGAGGGCGGTGCACGGAGTTCTTGCTACACTTTAAAGTTGAGAGGTAGGAGTTCTGGAAAAGTTTTGGAAGACTTTTCTTCTCCTTCTTCTTCTTCTTCTTCTTCTTCTTCTTCTTCTTCTTCTTCTTCTTCTTCTTCTTCTTCTTCTTCTTCTTCTTCTCCGCATTTGGGATTTTAAAAGAATGATTACAGAAAGGTAGAAATCAGGGAGAAATATGTGCTTCTTTTCTCAATATAAAACTCTAAAAGATACTGCCTGTTAGCCTAAGCTTTCAACATATTCTCACCATACCTATACCAAAGGATTCATATTCACCAACATAAGCCACTGGGTTTTTCAGATTGTATTTCAGAAGCAATTAAAACCGCCAGCCTTGTTAAACTTATAAAAACACATATCTGTATTAGCCTCAGTTAAGTGAAGCCCTGGGAAGTGTACCTATGTCCCCCCAAAAGCCCTCCTCTGTCTGTCTTTTTTCCCCCTCTCTCTATTATATTCAGTTTTTATTCAGGCTCCAGAGTTAGTATTTCTTATAAATGTATAATTAAATTGATATTGATTATTTTCTGAGATATTTCCACTTAAATGACTGAAAGAGTATATCTTTGATCATAATGAGATGGATTTGCATACGTGCATAAGAGTGCTCTTATCGACTCTGGCTTTGGTTATCAGATGGAACGTGCCCAAGTTCTGACGTGATTCCTAACACACTCCGTCATTATTCCCCGGGGCTTGGAATCCAGCTAGCCTTATACCTGCATACTCACTGCCCCTAAGTCAGAAATGCAGTGCTCTCTACTACACCTTAGATTATACCTGGCTAAGATTATTAAGAGTGAATGAATGTTAAGATTTCTTCTAAAATTTAGAAGATTAAAAATGCCTAACATCATAAGAGTTTATTATAAAACACACCATAATTAAAGTTTGCAGATGGATCGCTGTGAGTTTGAGGCCAGCCTGATCTGCAAAGCAAGTCCAGGACAACCAAGGCTACACAGAGCAACCCTGTCTCGAAAAACAAAACAAAACAAAACAAAAAAGTTGGTTGATTGCAGGTATGTTTAAAAACAAAAAACAAGTATTGGGCCCAGCCCCAGTTGGAATAGGACTCCCCAGAAGCTGCAGGCTCAACAAAGACATCTTATTCAACCTATCATTTAATCCTGAATGAATTTTCCTCAAGGAATCACTGTTTTAAAGTAAATCTGTTACTATAATAATTTTATACTAATTTGAGAGTACAGTCATTTGAGTCCCTTAACTGAGGTAACAATTACGTATAAGCAAAGGCAAAAAAACAACAAACAAAAAACAAAACAAAACAAAACAAAAAAACAAAAACAAAAACAAACTTCTTTCCCAACGTTAAAAGATTAAAAGATTCCCGGAAGGATTTGAAGATGGAATGCCTCATTCCTTCCAGGTATCAATCACACACAAACAACACATCAGTCTGGGGTCTCAGTCAGACACGGACCAAGATTCTAGACAGGAATCTGAGAGCCATGTGCCTTGGCTGTGTGAGAGTGAGTTGAGGAAAGAAACCTGGAGAGGGGATTGGGAGGAGGCAAGAGCTGTGTTCCTTAAAGCCAGCTCCATGCCCCAGGGGCAAGTTACTCAACCAACCTAGATTCCAGATTCCTCACTTGGGAAATGACAGAGTGGGAGAGCTGGGGATTCCTAAAGACCTTGTAAAGAGGGAAGTCTGTGTCTTTGCCCAGGATTAAGAGAAGTGCCGCACAGATTTCTCTCAGTTTGCTTTGATAACTGTCCCTCAACTTGTATAGCTCTGGGTTGTACAAATGAGGAAGTTAAACCATGTAGATACTTAAAGAGCATAGAGGAAAAGGGAGCAATGCATTGGGGGAATCTAAATGCATGTTGTTTGCTTGTTTTTGCTTTAGGGTATTCCCATGAAGAAAAATTAGCTAATTGTCCATATCAATTTGAATTTAACATAAACATATTCATGAGAGTGTTAATTAAAGTATATCTGATAATGTTTGGCTTCAGAATTAGCATCCTGTACGTTAGAACCGTGCACTTTATCAAGTGTGGAGGTTACAGAGAAATAACAGTTCCCTGAACTCTGCTTTCCCTGGGAACTTAATGGTCCAGAAGGATTTCAAGGCAGGCAATGCAGGGTTGAATACGGGCCAGCATGGAACATAACAACCTCCAGACAATAAGACAGGCATGCATCCTTTGTGTATAAATAGTAAGTATGTTCTATGCGTGGGGTTGGTGCAATGGAAGGGAAAGACATAAACTTTGTGGAGTTTAGTCATGAACATGACACAGGGCCTCATGAAGAAATCCATTTTCTTGACCTGAAAGAGAGGAGTGATTAGAAGCCAAAACTACGTATAGTCGGGATTATTTATTTGCCAAAGGAAACCAAGGGTTGGTGCCTTGGTTGGGTTTTGTTTGTTTGTTTGTTTGTTTTGTTACAACAATGCTCAAGACTTTAAGAAAGAATGTGTATCTGTTCTAAGTTTAGTAATCTCTCTATGTCTTAACCAAAAGGTAGCCATCTGTGTGAGGCAACAAAAGTAACAAATTGCAATGCCTCATCTCTCCTATTACCTGGAGTCACCATCATTTCTTTACCTTTCTTAGAGGAGATGATGGGGCACCTGTAGGGTACCCCAATGACAATGGGATAGAGATAGGATTGATAACTATTAAGAAAGAAGCTCAACTCATCAAAATCTGGCCCCAGCTTCTTCTGTTTTCAGCTTCCCCTTCCGCTCTTTCTACCGTGTTCATTACAAGGAGAGCCTATCTGGTCACTTCTGATTCCTCCTTCCTCTCCTTCCTCATTTGGTATCCCCTCCTCTCTTCATCTGATCCCCCGTAACCTATATTCTTTGTTCAAGCGGCACAAATGCTTGCTTTGCTTCCCTTGTGACCCCACCTTCAGGGGACTTCTCTAAGCTCCTAGTTAAAGGAAAACCTTACATTATATAATGTCAATTAAAGCAGGTGTGAAAGTCTACCTTCCAATAAAAGTATTGTATATTCCTCCAATAAGTTATACATTTTGTGTGGTATATACAAAATGTATGGGTTTTTTTTTTTTATGTTTTTCCACTCATATCACCTTTAGTTTCTAAAACTCAGTGTTTCAGATAGTTTTTCCTTCTAGAAGAACAAGAGAATTGAACAGAGACTCTTTCCCAAAGCTTATTATGAAACAAGCACTTATTTCATGGAATACTTTTCCCATCAAAATCAAAGCACAGTACCCCATTAAAAAGAGAGGGAAAATAATGACTCCAATCTAAGCTCAACATCTCAAATCCTTAATAATCATTTGTGGAAAAAGGAAACTTGCCAGCTCGATAAACCTGTAAGAGTCCAAAAGAGGTTGCAGTCCTTAGAGCATGGGTGAAGCTAAGCGCTGCGGGTGCTTTCCAAGCTGCTGCAAACGAAATCAGCTACAGCTTTCAGTGCCAGCTACCATCCAGATTAAAGGGTAACTGGCCGAGCACACTGAGTAACTTGTCCAAGTCTGATCTTCCCTTGGCTAAGGGATCTCCTTCCCCTGTGACCCACACAGTGGGCAAGAACGAACATTTTAAGAAACAGCTGCAGTCACCAAATCAACTTTCTCTTTAGTTTAAAGCTTCATTCAAAATCAAGATATAAGATCACACCCATTTTAGGGTCACCAGTTAGGCTTTGAAAGATGGGGGGTGCCTTTTTTTTAACACACAGAAGGAGAAGGGAACTCTGTCGGAACCTGGTAGTTGTATTCAAGACAGACGATTTTGTATAAATGTTACTGTAAAAGGTAAAATAGTAGACAGCATCCAGCCTCCCCTCCCTCTGAACTTTTTATGGGCTGACTGTACTTCCAAGTATTTTACATATATAAAATTTTAAAAAAGATCTTATTTATTTATTTATTTATTTATTTATTTATTTATTTATTGTATATGAGTGCTTTAGCTGCAGAAGAGGGCATCAGATCACACCACAGATGGCTGTGAGTCACTATTTGGTTGCTGGGAATTGAACTCAGAACCTCTGAAAGAGCAGGTGGCACTCTTAACCACTGATCCATCTCTCCAGCCCTAAAACATATTTTTAAGTGCTTTATCTTTATTTTGGTATTTTGCCTGAGTGTATGTTTGTGTGAGGGCATCCAATCCCTTGGAACTGGAGTTACAACAGCTGTGAGCTGCCATTTTGGGTGCTGGGAATTGAACTCAGGTCCTCTGGAAGAGCAGCCAGTGTCCTTAACCACTGAGCCATCTCTCCAGTCCTATGAGACGTATTTAATTCTCATGAAAATGATCACTCAGAAGTACAATGGGGCTGCTTCACAAATGAAGACGTTGTGGCACAGGTGGCAGGATGGCCATGAGAAGCCATATACATTTTTGAACCCAAAATCTACACATGGCTCTGATGTACGCTTAGGTCACACTTTCACATTTGCTCCCATCCTGTCTCCACCTTCGTTTGGTGCCGTGTCTGCAGCAGCCTGCGGCTCACTCAGCAGGCAGCCCACTCTGTGATTATAATAATAGCGGGAGTTTTAACCACATCACATGCCTGCCTTTAAATAATGCTTGGCTTTTTTGAACGTTTCTAAAACAATCCAATGCAATAAGATGGAGAGATACAATCATCTTTTATATAATTTTTTCATCATGATGGAAAATTAGGTCAAACTGTAGTCTGATAATTAGAAGCAAAACCTGAAAACTCCAAAATTTAAAAGCCAACTATAAACACATCATTCACAACTACTGTTAAAAGTGGCATCTCCCATGTTTATGTATAGCAAAAAAACCAACATAATATTCAATATTCTGTTTGTTAATTATTATAGTATTATGAACATTCTCTTGCTACATAGTCACACGGCTAGAAGCACTTGGCCAAATGTTATGGCCCAAGTAACTAGATGGACGTAGGATCAACCTATTTTCCAGGAACATCACACCAAAGCATAGTTTGAAGACTCAACCCATCACAGCACGGTGAAATATCCCTTCTAACTTCAACAGTGAAAAGGGAAATTCTAATTTTAACATGGATTATTTGCTGGCTGGTGAGATTCTGTTTCAATATTCACTAGCACTTTGCATCTCATTGTTGATTTACCTATTTGAAGCAAGGACTGGGGCGAGGGCAATGTGCACACTTAGCCTTGAACTTGCAACTGTCCTTCTCTTAGTTTCAGAGTAGATGAGGTTATAGGCCTGAGCCACCAAGTCCACCATGGTTTTCTCCTTCAAACTGTCTATGCCAAAATGGCCTATGCTTGCCAATGAACCTTGTTATTTATAATGATAATTACCCTAACAAATTCATCAAATGATAAGTTACTTTTATTTTGATTAGATATTGAAATAAGAATTCTGATCACTTTATAAATAAAGTGACTTCTTTGGTATTTAATTCTCATGCTGCTTATTTATAGTATGAATATTTTATTTTAAAATATATCAGGTAGAGTACACAGAATAAAATGTAAGCATGTATTCTTGAACCTAGACACACCCCTCGTTAATATTTTGATATATATTTAACCAGAAGAACAAATTACATATAAGTGTGTACAATTCCTAAACTGTATGTATAATATTAAATATTAAAAAAATTTTTTTCATGTGATGGCCTTAAGGTAATACAATATGCTATTAAGTACAATGCAACAATGTAAGTCCAATGACTAAATTAACAAAATATTGCATAGGTAGAATGATGGGTCAAGGGTAAAGTGCTTGGTGTGTAAGCAGAGGGAGTTGGTTTTTAATCCCCGGAGTACATATAAAGGGTACATACACTAGCACATGTCTGCAATCACAGCTTTCTTACAGTGACATAGGATGAGCAGAGATTCCTTGGAAGATCTTTTAGGCCAGTGATCCTGATGCACAAAGCCGTAAAGAACAAACGGATCTGTTCTCAAACAGGTTATAAAGTGAGGCCTGATAGCCAAGTAACCACCAAGGTTATCTCTGATCTTCATATGCTCGCTGTGGTAAATGCACACCTGTGTGTGCATGCGCACGCACGCGCACAGACACATGCACACACACAGACATACACATGCACACACACACACAGACATACACATACACACACACACAGACATACACATGCATACACACACAGACATACACAAGCACGCACACACAAACACATATAAACAGAAACACATACACACACAGAGAGAAAATACACATGCACACACAAACACACAGAGAGATACACATGCACACACAAACATATATATACACAGACATACACATGCACACACAAACACATATATACACAAAGATACACACACACACACACACACAGACAGACAGACAGACAGATAGACAGACAGACATGCACGGAGCAAGCGCGCACACATCCACACACAGCTATGACGCTTTTTCTCAAAATAGGACAAAAATAAACATGGCTGAGTAGCAATGGCCTCACATCTTGGACACCATGATCTCAAGTAAACATTTCTTCTTTTTCAGTTGTTCAGTTTGATAATTTTGTAGAAATCTAATGTGTTTCGACAATAGAAAGTGACATTAGCACTAGCCCTAGTATTATTTAAAATACTTCTTAATATTTTAGTATACAACTTTATTATGTAAGTAAGTAACTGCCTCTTTTTGGTACTTGGTATAACTCATTAAGATAAACAGGCTCATCTTCACACCCACTGGCTTGATTTATAAATAGCAAGTCTTCAAATCAAAACAGTTCACATTGACTACTGGTTTTGTTTACTTAATATTTTTGAATACTTTCCTCTTTTCACAAAAATCAAAATTTTATCCTATATTATACTTAACTTTCTTAACTCGCTCCACATCAGTAGTTTACATGATAGATGCTACAAAACAGTGACCAGCATTTTTGTTGAGTCAAGTGCACAGTTCCATTCTTTGCTACTGAATAACATTCAAAAATTCTTATCTTCAAAGCATCACAATGTCCTAAGTTTCAACAGTTTGACCAAAATCTATATCTTTGTCCTGATCCTTCTGAGTCGATGGCACAGTGACTACAGGGACGCCACCACACTAAGTGACTGGGCATCAAAACTGCCAGAAGGCAGGAAGAGGAAGCACTTTACAGTCAGAACCAGGAACCAGGTCTGGGTCCTCCCAAGCACTAGGTATGAACAGATTATGAACAGATGTTCATTCAAGACAATCATAAAACTATAAAACCTATCATGTGGCTTTCTATATCACCCTCTTTCTAAAAACATGGAAAAGGTAACCCCTTGTGCACAGTTATGCACAAAAATAGCTCTGTCTCCAGAACCCCGACCATAGGATAGGGTTCTGGCTCCTGTGACCATGCCAAGTACAAGCCTGCCCTCTCCACACTTCAGTCTTCAATTTGCTCTGTAGCTGACTCTGTTGTCACTTTTTGGCCCTTGATGTGACTATGATTCCCAGGTTTTAGGGGCTTACACTTGTCTATTTGATCATAACGCAAACTTTTATTATTGATGAAAATTGAGAACATTCAATGTAAGCCAGTTGACCCTTCTGGATTTTCTCCCTTAGGGAACACTGCTCCCTGAGGAGAAGTCCATTTCCGGTCAGCTTAAGGCCTGGTGATTTCAGGCTTCACTTTTATTTACTCTAATTGCCTCTCCTCAACCCCAGGTAAAAGGAGAAGTTACAGCCTTAAGGCCTTTGGGGAAACTTGAAAATTCCTGCCTGACTCTTCCATGCAGCGTGCACAGCACCTTTGACCCACAGCCCCTGACACTTTGTTTTCACCTGTGCTCTGCAGTGGCTGCTCAGGGTTGTACCTACTGCCTCAGGATGCTAAATATTAAACACTGCCGGTGCATATAAACACGCTTGATAAACCCGTTCGCTTGGTGGTTTTTGACTTGCCCTTGGCATTGCCTGTTTGCTCCCTGATGCTCGGTAAGTGAATGGCTAAGTCTTGAGGTATTTCCCGTCAGAAATTCTCTGTACTCTCTCAATGGCTTTCTTTCTTAGTATTTAAGTATAGAGTCATGGACGCTGCTGCACAAATCAGCCTTTCACACAGCCTTTGTGTGTAGAAAATACACACAAAAATAAAGTCAATGACATATTCAAAAGAAAATAATTGAACTACTCAGGAAAATAACAAACGAAGGCCTAGGTTCAAGATAATGCAAGATCACTTACGCTCCCTCTATCTCTAACAAGGACTGGGGACATTTAGGCATGGCAAACCGTGACACTTTTTAGGATTGAGGACCAGCCTGTGGTAGACACCCTTCCAGACACAGCTGGCATCAGGCTGCTTTCTGTTCTGTGTGTGAGAGTAAAGCATGTGAGGGAAAACCATGGCCTAATAGTAAATAAATACAAAGTGACGTCATAGTGCAGTGTCACCTTTCTCAGCTGTGGAACACGATGAAGTACTTGTTACATCCACTAAAGACCATCGGGCAACACGGCGTCAGATGTGAAGGCAGCTGCTGGCATTGTTTTCATATAAGATGACCAAGCTTTCACATTTGAAATGGTTTTAATGTAACAATCGTGTGATCAATTCTTGCTCCACTGAGTCCTTATGGGAAAAGCTCCTTGAACTGAGCTGAGAAAAAGGGACATAGAAGCTCAGAGATAGGTAATAATTGCCTTAGGATTTTATTTTACATTGTGTCTTACGACACACATGTTATGTTTCACAATCTCTCAGCTAGTTCTATAATTTTCTTCAAAAGGAAAAAGTCAGATCAGCCCACACTCACACAGCATGACAGCTCCACTGCATTCAGAACTTGCTCTCTGCTACGTACTGCTGTGTTTTCTCATTTATTTTTGTTTCCTCTTGGTAGCCGTTGCTAATTTCTCAGTGAATTCTTGTTATTGCACAGCTCATCTTTAGAGCCTTGGATCATGTTTTTGTGAACTCTAGAGTCAAGAGGATGGGTAGTGACCACGGCCAGTTCAGTCCTGTATCCCCCGCAGCTGCAGCTTGAAACCTGTGCAAGTAGCACAAACTCTGCTGGAGAGAGGTCCGGTTTGTGAAGTCAGCTTGTCTCAAATAAGGAAATACGCTTACAGAGGGATTAAATGTATAATGAAGTTCACACATAAATTACGCATATAGCTGAGCTCAGAACTCAGATTTGCTGGCTCCATCCCATGTACTCGCCCTGTGTGGCACCAAGTGCTCATTACCAAAGAGATCACTGTCTTGCACATGTGCCAACAATGTGCAGGAATGCAGCTTCCAAAAAAGGTCACTTTTTGTTTACACGGTCTAAAAGGGGAAGTGAGAGTCCTGAGGACACAGTGGGTTTCAGGACCATCAGTTCTTTTAAGCAAATGTGCTCCCTGCTAAAATACTGCTTTCCTGATCTTTCTACTGCTGCAAACACAGTAAACCGACTTATTTCCAGCTTCCCAATCCTGATTCACAACTTGATTAAAAAATGGTGCAACCAAGTAGGTGTGCCTCTGTGACTGGGTGGCTAAGCCAGATCTTCCAGCCGATGGAGGACACTGTTTTGATTTTGTAAGAAAATATTATCTGTATTCATCGTTAGCTGGAAAATTCTGTCAGAAGGAGATTTTAAAAGTCAACAAGAGGAGTGATGCATCTGAAAAATATATGTGATGTCCTGCAAGGACTGAAAAATTGTTTTTAAGGCTCACTCTTATCAGACAGCAACAGGAAAAGTTAGGTAGTGCAGTGCAGGCTTAGCATGTGTGAGGCCTCAGGTTCAATCCTTAGCTTGGTAAAGCCAACCAACCAGCCAAACAAACAGAAATCCACTGAAACTGAAACAAAAGTAAATGAAATTAATATTATAGAGTAACTATAAAAATGATGAAATAATTTCTTTAAATGGAAATAGTTTAAATAGTCCAGCTGTGTTCAAATCATAGAAAGAAATAAGTGACAAAGCCAGGCTTCAGCATGTGTAATCTAAAACCCATATGGATGCATATGTGTGTGTTCATACAGGCATACATGCACCCAATACATATACATGCATGTACATGCATGCACAAAGACACACATGCATGTCCATACATGTGCACACAAATACATATATGCACACATGTGTGCACACACACCTTCACAATACACACACACGGTGGACTGATTGATCTAATAAAATGACAAGTGAAAAAACACTATGGTTTCTGATATGCCACTTGCCTAGCATGCAAAACCCTGGTTGTTATTCATAGCACCACAAAGAGAGAGAGACAGGTCAGGAAAGGATATGTGTGATAGGTGTGTGTGTGTGTGTGTGTGTGTGTGTGTGTGTATGTATAAGACACACACACACACACAGAGAGAGAGAGAGAGAGAGAGAGAGAGAGAGAGAGAGAATGAATATAGGCAAGATTACAACTGACCATGATTTTTAATTCAGTTGCTAAATAGATGCACTGGCAGAACTACTTACATTCTAATCTATACTTACATTTTTTAATCATTGCTTTTTACTCATGAGGACTCTTTTCAGACAGATTCTATGTGGGAAAGGGGGCTTAAGCTTTTAATGTTCAAGGGTGGATTTAGCAGTTTAGGTGCTGCAGCCTGGGCTTGTAGGATTACGCCAAAATCAGGTCACTGGTATTCAATCTGAGCATTTATTTGGAAGGCAAATGCAGCATCTTCTCTACTGCCTTTGTCCTCAAAAGGTCATTTTATATCTTTTTCATTTAGCAGCTACAGTAGTGGATGATCAGGGACAATAGCTTGGCGCTCAAGCAAATGACTGGTACTGGGGCATGATCCTCAAGCACCGCACAAGGCAGACCCCTTGCTGAATCCCACAGTCATGCTGGAATGGAACAAGTCAAAGGCACTGGTTCTTCTAATGTGGAAGGCTGCTGGCTGCGACCTTCAACTTCCTTACTTCCTTTTTCTTGTTAATAGGAAATAGACAAAAAACAAAACAAAACAAAACAAACAAACAAAAAACAAGCAAGCAAGCAAGCTGAGGTTTAAAGTTACTTGATTTAATTAGATCTTAATATCAAACCATATACCCATGGAAGATGATAAGTCTTAAAGGAGTATTACAGACTATGAACTAGAGATCATGTTCTTTCTTTTTATGCATACATTTCCACACATGCATGTAGCCTTTCAAATCATCCCTGCATATTTTATTGCATATGATCCTTGAAAAAAAAAATCAAAGCAACAATATGATCCAAGGTTGGTCCTAAAACTTCCCCATCTTGTAGAGATCTCTCCATCAACACACAAGCACAAGGTCAGGACGGTAAACATGAGAGCTGATGGCAAACATAAATGTTAGCGTTAAGTAAGTCATAAGCCACAGTTCTATGTTAGCCGGAACGAGCAGTGGCTGACTCCCTGCGGGGAGATAAAGAGTTAAAGACTGAGAAGGACTTGGTCAAAGGAGGATGAAGACATCCCTAAATCAAAGCACCAGACCAAGAAGGTGGAGTTATTGAGCCCGGAGGCTCATGGGACAGAGATGACTGCATGGAAAGGCAGTATTGGAGTAAGACTGAATCAGCCACATATAACACACAAAGTAACTTTGAGCTCACAAAGGCTTTGTGGCTTAATATCCCTGCAAGGAACATGGGCTGGCGATCACCTTTCATTTCCTATGACTGCTTGCCTAACTCCTCGTTTAAATAGAAAAATCTTTGGGTGAATTGAAAACATACCAGAAAGACTATATGATCTGAGGCTCTCTCTTCTTCAGCTGCTATCATCAAGATCAGTAACATCTGCTTGTCTCCTCTCACCCTCCACAGAGAAGTAGGCCATGTCCACCCAACTGTCACAACAGCATTTACCCTCTGACCCTCAGCAAACAAGTATACAGGATGCCTTTCTGCACTGCTGGATGCTGTGCCTTGTAAAGACTGACCTGTGTGGCCCATTACAGAGCACAGCTCCATCCTCTAGCCCTAACAGGCACATTTAGGCCAGCCGCTGACAGAGATGTACGGCCTTGGAGGAGACTGATCCAGTAAAGAGTGCCTGAGGCTTTATTCTCAGGGTAAATTTTAAAATCTAAGGAAGGATCCATATCTTCACAAATACTCATCTGTGGAGTCAGGAGCAGTGTGCAATCAGTAGCTCATCAAATGCCCGCTCACCAATGCTGTCAATATTCTTTAGGGTTCTAAAGGGATATACTCACAATCATAGTTCAGCGTCCATGAGACCTTCTATTTCTCCAAGAGGAATGGCAAGCCAAGGAAGGGCTCTGAGATTGTTTCTCAAAGGAAATGTGAAATTCCAAAGACAAAAGATGAGGAGAAAGGTAAGACGAAGTAGATGATAGTGATGGTAATAGTGACCCAAAATTGTAGTAAAGCAGGATCGAGAAGATGTCACAGGAGTGAGGACTGCAGATGACACAACCATGTCATTGTGTTTCCAGGCGAATCGTACCAACTGAAGACGAGGAATGGCTGTCTTGGTGTTTTACAATTGGGTGCTACTGTCACATGGCCTATTTGGGTATCATGTCCCATATTTATAGACTCACTTTACCTTTGACACCAACTATAAGAAATACAAGAATTTCCATATGTGGGATTCTATATATTTCCAATACTCTCTACCACAGTTCCTTCTCACATATCTAATACACCCGCTTTGGAATCGGCTGCAAAACTAAGTACGATTTAATGCCCAGGACAGGTTTCTACTAAGTCCACTCATGAACAAGACATCTTTGCTTGGCTTTGATGAAGAATTTTTCTGTTCTAAGCATGGAGCATTTAAAAGATACGAAAAGAGAAAAAAAACTGTGAGAATTAAGAGATGGAGAATTACATATCAGTAAAAAATGATGACAGGAGCCTTCAAAAGAGATAAAGAAGGTATAACAGTTCCCAAGCATGTGTGAAAGCCATTTATTTTAAAAATACGAGGGGAAAAGAGGAAAAAGCCATGGAGGCAGGAGAGGAATGTGGGGACGACTTGGAATTAATATATAAAATTACCAAAGAGTAGCATTATTTTTATTTATGTATTTATTTATTTATTTATTTATTCATTCAATTTATTTATTTAGTTTTAGTGTTTTGAGACAGGGTCTCTCTGTGTAGCCTTGATTGTCCTGGACTCTCTTTATAGACCAGGCTGGCCTCGAACTCACAGTGATCCATCTGCCTCTGCCTCCCGAGTGCTGGGATTAAAGGCATGTGCCACCATGCCCGGCTTAGTAGCATTATTTCTAAAAATTGAAATGAGGAAAAGAAAAAAAAAAAAAAAGAAACTAAGAGAACTATAAGATAAAAGGACAAAACGAAAGAATACAAGTAGAGGAGCAGAGTGACGCCCTGGGACTCAATGTATCCAGTTCTGCATTTGAAACACATCTATTACAGCCTCCTTGAAACCTGGGTTCAGAAATGCGTTAGGTCTGTGATAGTAGGAAGTTTGTTGTCTAATTTATTGAGAGGAGATGTCATCTCCTAAACCACCTCACTTACAATATAAATGAGGGTGTTGCCAAGGAAGATTGAATTAGCAACCACATACTGAAACTTCCCAAATCGCAATGCACTGACTACGTGACACTCTTGTTGCACAGATGTCCCCAGTACACGCCATTCACAATTTCTTTCATATTTTCTTTTATTCCAGTTGGGAACAATTGCCTCATGAAAGAATCGGAAGGCTGAAGACGTAGCTCAAATGGCAGAGTGCCTGCCTAGTATGCAAGTCCCCGAGTCTGACGCCCAGCACTGCATAAACCAGATATGGTGGGGCGTGCTGTAACCCCAGCAGTTGGGATGCACAGCAGGGGGTCAGAAATTCAAGGGTTATCCTCAGCTAACATGTTTGTGAGGAGGCTGGGCTATAGAAGACCTCGTTTCAATAAAGAACAACAACAAAAATTGCCTACCACGAAAGATGACTTTGCAGAGTCACTGTTTATGATCTAGTATCTATAATCATGTGCTCTACTTGTTCTTTGTTTGGTTTTGTTTTGGGCTTGGGGTTGGGGTCTTTTGGAATTTGCGATTCCAGGGCTGGGCACAGTGGTTGGTGATGGGCAAAGGGAACTCTCGACCTGAACCGGAGCCATGCCCTCTCGCGTTTAAGGCGTCGAGGAGAATATCTATTAAAAGTCAACAGTTTGCCTAAATAAAACCTAAGCATCCAGTGCCACATATGAGGTGGTGTTTTTACTGTGTTGTTTACCTGTACCTAGAAATTTCTCTCCTCTGTGCCTGCACGTGTGTGCATACGCATGTACAGCAAATGTAGTGTGTGTGTGTGTGTGTGTGTGTGTGTGTGTGTGTGTAAGTGTGCATATGTGTGTGTAAGTGTGCATATGTGTGTGGAGACCAGAGGACAGCATCTGCTCTATCATTTATTCTTGAATACCACACACTTTTTATTTGAAAAAGGGCTTCTCACTGGCCTGGGCCTCACCAATTCTGCACCAGGAATCCTCTTGTCTTCTTTCTCTCAGCAGCAGTTACTAGCACATGCCACCAACCCCATTTTTTTTTTAGGTGGGTTCTACGGATCAAACTCAGGTCTTCACATCTGTGAGACCAACACTTCCTCAGCCAAACATTTTTCCCCTATGATCAGAGGATAAATCAGACGACACTTTTCTACATCCTTCTAAGAGAATTAGAAGGCAGAAGCTTCCATGCAGTAATTATGGAGTTAAAGGCCAGGCTGCTGGGGAGGATAAATCTGGTGACCTTTGAGATCTTCTTTAACCCAAAGATTCCTATAATTACACAGACACAGACACACTCGTGCACTCACTCACTCGCTTACTCACTCAGTCAGTCCCAAGAGTTAAAGAAACAAGCAAACAAAAGTCATAAGTGGATGTAAGAGCTAAACAGCATTTTTAAATGTCAGTGCCATTTAGTTTATATGTCCAGTGTCTTAACATCCAGAAAATCCTTCTCCTTGTTAAATAATAGAGAACTTTTCCAAATTACCCAAGAGCACGTGGGGCTGGCAATGTTCTCTAGTTTTTCTGGGAATTGACCTCTGATTGGGAGTCCTAGTTTAATATAAGAAATAATTGTTAGTTTGGCAATGTATCCAGATTGTCTGAGTTTCCAAGGTGTGTACAGAATTAATGAAAGCAGACTCCCGCATCTTTAAAAAGGCCTGTCAACCTTGCTAACACAGCTTTACTCAGCATGGCTTCTTGCAGCCACAGCAGCTTGAAGCTGTCTGACAGATTTACTGTCGAAGGACTGACCTAAAATAAAGTTTACTAGGAAAAAAATTTGAGAAGTGAAAAAAAAAAAAAAAAAATCAATGCAAGGGCGAGAATTACTCAGAGGGAATGACCCTGACACAGCTACAAGGGATTAGATAAAACACAGGATGCCTTCCTCGGTAACACTGAGGGGTTTGTTGTTGCTGTTGTTTTTGTCCTTTTGGTTTTGCTTTTTTTTTCCACAGTCAGACATTGTGGAGGAAAGTGTGTAGAGAAAAAGATTTCACCAAGAGCGAGGTAGCGTTCAGTGGTATGGCTTCACATTCCACTGACTTAGTGTCCCAGAGAAAGAAAAGAAAAACCACCACTGGTAGGTTGGGGAACGTTTTGTCCTCACTTACCGAGCAGAGTTTAAGCAGGAACCGAACCCTCCCCTTCCGTGAGGGGCCTTCAGGTTTGACATACAACAGCAACCTTTAGCTGTTCCTATAAAGACGCTGAGTGCAGGCCTGGAGTATTATCTACCCATTACCCACTTATCTGCTTATTCTCTATTTGAAGTCCCCTTCTGTCTGCTGTATCAATCACTTCCCTGGCAGCTTGTCTACTACAAAGGAAAGACTTGATGCCCTGCTTAGCCTGCTGGAAGAAGCAGACTCATGCAAAACTAATTCGTTTTACCACCAAGGCTGTGGGAGGAGGTAAGTCTGGGGGCTGGGTATAGAAACAGGCTATTAAGGCCCAAGCCTTGAAAAACGGAGCAGAAATTCAAACTGCATGGCCACAGAACACAACTGTCTAGGCACTACACTTGGCATTGAGTAAACATTAAATATGTGAGAAGAAAAGTCCTACAAAATGACAGTATGAGAGCAAATATCCAGTATTACCTCAAGTGTTGGTAGTATGGCATTGCTATTATTGCTTAGGGAAAATTAGATGCAGGAAATAATATGCAGACACATAATTATAAAGGATACATCCTAGAGTCAGGGACCTGTCTCTTTCATCAATTGGCTGTGTGGTTTTGAGCTGGACCCTTCCTTTGCAGGGCTTTTGTTTCCTTATTAGTAAGAAAGACTTCAGATGCCAGACTATCTTCACCACCCACCCTGGCATCCTGAGCGAAAGTGTTAGCTCATGGGTCCCGACTTTCCAGTAAATTCAAAGTAGGTGGGAAGCTAAAAGTTTGGGCCGGGGACAAGAAGCAAACTGGCCTAATGTCTCCGTGAACCCCTAGACTCATTATAATAGTTTGTTTACTTAACTGTCTCCACTAGCTGTTCTTCCTATGTCAAAGGAAGGCTTCCCCTGAACCCTTAAAATTAGACATGGAACAAATGCACCGCCTATCACTTTCATACTCAAACAAGCAGGGACGCTATCAATCCTACTAAGGATGACAGCCCCACTGAAACGGTCAGGCAAATAAACATCACATAGGGAATTATCCACGGAAAGAAATGAATACGTTCACAAACTTCCTGAATGTTGATGAGAGCGTGCCTGCTTCACAAATACCTAGACCATTCCACCACAGGCAAGGGCAAGTGCAAGCCTGGGTTTTACGGAAAAGTAAGAGATCAACCAAGCAAACCTTTATGCCATTCCGGACCATAGTTTGTTTGTTTGTTTGTTTTTTACCAAATATACCCTGCTCTTCCATGGAGGAGTCTCACGTAAATATGTAACATTATTAAAACAAACCAATCAGACCAGTACTTACAAAGGTGAAAGCTTCCTGACCAACCCACTGATCAGTATCAAAAGCCCTTTGCCCTGTTTTCCTTCTCTGTTTCATTATTGACCTTGACAGTGTGTAGCATAGTATGGCATAATATTTAAAAAAAAAAAAAATTGTATTTCTGAAATCTTAATCTTTTATATTGGCAGCTCCAGAACAACACCCACATTTCTACCAGTAGGACGGGTTCAAAATACTATGGGTGCCTTTCATTTAGTCATAAATACTAAAATGTACACTTAATGGTGTTGAGTAGCTTTTTGCAACATTTAATTGGGCAGAAAGCTTAAGGCGGTCCTGGCTTGGTGGCACGTGCTTGCAGGACCAACAGATGGGGAAGTGGAGGCAGCATGAACCCAAATTCAAGAGCAACCTGGGCAGTTTATTCAGATTCTGCCTCAAAATCCAAAGTGAGAAAATGCTCAAGGGTGTGACTCAATGACAGACCATTTCCCTAGCATGCCTTAGGCCCTAGATTTGATGCCCAGGGCAACATGCAAACAAACAAAGAAAAACAAAAAAGAGAAGAATAAAGAGTACAATGCAATTAGACTGTACATTACATCAAAGACAGTAATATATAAATTAGATTTTAAAATACGGAGAGTTATTAAAACATGAGATAGTTGCTTGCTTTTATGAATACATGTCACCTAAAATCCTTACTTCAGTTAACTTTGGTTCATTCCAATGAATACTTCTGACATCTTACATAATTTGTACAGTGGAAGTGACTCATTAATTTTAAGAAAAAAAAAACCAACTTGCAACATTAAACATTTCATCTTGCCTAACAATCTGTGGCAATGATGACTTGGATTGGACTTTTAAAATTTGCATTAATTTAGAGAAAAATGTTCTTCAGAAAGAGAAAAGAACAGCCTTCTAGGCACAATGCCTTTTGGTAAGTCCCCAAATGCCTACCCGTCTGTGGCTTGATTATATTACAAATGGCTTAATAGCTGTCCAAGGTGCATTTTCGATGTCTCTACACATTTTGGCTAAATAGAAAAGCAGTAGCTAGCATGTGTGAATGACATAACATTCACGACATGGACAAAACCATCCCTGAAATCACATGTGCTCATTAAAACTTACATTAGGAAAATCTGGGATAGGAGGAGTACATCTCATTAGAACAGAGCGTGCTTTTAGGTGTGCAAAGCCTTGGGTCCCGGCCTCAACAGTAAAAACCAGGACCAAACAAAACAGTAGGAAAACTCCAAACAATATGAGACATCTGGAAGACTTGAGCTGTATTTCTGTACTGAAGGAGTTAACAAATTTTGCTAGGGATAAGCCTATAGCCCTATCTGCTCATCAGACATTTGCTGAGCACGGCCAGATGCCAGGCTTTGTGATGGTTCTGTGTTCTGGAGCTTTGAGCAATCTGCTGAAATCATGAATCAGTCTGTGACTCATCACTGGGATACCATCAATGGGGACAAATTTTCATCCTTAAAAAAAAAAAAAAAAAAAAAGTGCTTTTCCACCAAACCAAGTAATCAAATTAGGAGGACCCTTCATATTCCTAATATTTTTGAACTGAATGTAAGGCCCGAACAGATTTTGAAACAACGTAACTGCCTGAGTTAGCCCTTTGGAGACCCCTCTGGAGTCCTAAATGTACAGTCATTTAAAAGTTGCATTCTTTTGTTGATTCTTTTGTGGTGCATAGAAACTATTATACACTAATCTTCATTACAGCTATGGTATTAACCAAAGGCGTTATTAGTATTATATATTGGGTAAATTATGTTTTGAAGTAAACTTCAATCAAGAGCAAGAAAAACAATAAAAAAGAAGTCCTGACATTCCCGGGGCTCACACTCTTCTCATCTAAACTGATGGCAGGGCTCTGCCCCACCTCAAGTAAATCATAGCCAAGTGTGTATAAATGACTTCTAGAATATCATTTTGTTGTCCAATATTCACAAATAAACTAATTAGCAGTAAATTTAATGAAAAACATTTTACTTTTGGCCAAAAATAATTTTCTACATTGTTATTCAAGTCTATCATTACACAGAATCAAAGGTTTGGAAGGTAATAGAACTCATTAAAGCATTAATACCAGATAGTTTTAAAACTGCATGAAGGTGGAGAGACGGCTCAGTGAATAAGGGCACTTCTTGTGCATGTGGGAGGACCTGAGTTCGAATTCCTAGCACCCATGCAAAAGCCAGGCATGGCTGCACGTGCCTGCCACTCCAGCATTGTGAAGTAGGGACAGGTAGATCTTAAACAAACCCAGAGTTAGCTATGAAGAGACCCAGTTTTGATGCACTAAGGTGCATAACAATAAAAATCCCTCCAGGTCTTTCTCTGGCCTCTGCATCCAGACCCTGAGGTGCAAACAAACTCATATGCATACAATAAAAAACATGTACATGATACATACATGTAAGTACATAAATAGTCACAGGGTGAAAACAGTGAATATTTGTTAGACACTTAAGTAAGTCACAAGTCTTGGCATTTTAAATTCGTGTTCTGATTTAATATATGAGCCTAAGAAGGACCACTATTACTATCCCCATGGGAAAGATGCACAGAGCAATACCATGAACTGTCCGATGTCACATAACTTGTAAGTGGAAGGGCCAGGACTAGACCTGTCACCTGCAGCCATATTAACTAGCTTTGGTGCTGCTTTTACAGTGGAATTCCTTCAGCCATCTCTGTAAACACACTTGTACTTCTGAGTCCAGTGTCCCAAAGTCACAGGGCAGAAGGAACACAGTGACTCTTGCAATTTTTTACCTGATTTCCACGTGTGCTGTTGGTGTGTGCATGTCCACATATGCGTGTGTGCGCACGTGCACACACACAGACACACACACACACCTAAATATATGGAATGATTTTTTTAAAAGAAAGCAAAATCCTAAAGTTTGAAGTTAGTTGTTTTTATACTCAGCGTATTTCAACACAGAACCCAAACTACTTAATCTTTAAAATCAATATCTACTGTTGTAATATTATGGAAATTTTTTTTTCCGAGAAAGGGTCTCTCTGGGTAGCCTTGGCTATCCTGGACTCGCTTTGTAGACCAGGCTGGCCTCGAACTCACAGTGATCCACCTGCCTTTGCCTCCTGAGTGCTGGGATTAAAGGCGTGCGCCACCACGCCCGGCCGGAAATTTCTTATTGTAGCAACATACAGCATAATTTCACATTCCCGGGAAATTTTTTTAGAAAACCTCTCATCTGGATTTGGGAATCCATTCTCAAGTGACGAAGTGAAATCAGAGTGGGTTAGTGACATGTGTCCATTCATGGGGCTCACAGCATACACAGTTAAATATTAGAGATTTTATCATAAGAATATAGGTCCTGGAGCCTGTTCCCTGCACAGCAATCTGCTTCCAAAGGTGCTTGCCCCTAGACATACAGATCAGGCAGCAAAGGAGGTGGGCCCTGGCAGTGTAGCAACTCACACTCAATGTGACACAAACTGATGTCTGCTTTGTCAGCCACAAGCTGATCATCTTGGTGGGTACAGCTGGCATCATGACTCTGGGCCAAGAGGCATGCTGGAATCAAGACAGAACTTCAGACCAACTAGAGAGACTCTGAAGATACGTTGAAAAGCAAAAATCAGTGAAGAAAGTGACTTTTGCTATTCCATCTTCAGGTTTTAATAGGAGAAATCAATAAATTCAACTTATATAAAACTAGACTACCATTTTGACTGTATAAGCCAAGAAATGGATATATTTTACCCTCCTTGGAGGTGTTATCATTTTATTTTATATGTATAAGTGCTTTACTTGCATTCATGCATATGTACTGTATATGTTTGGAACCCATGAAAGCTAGAATGGGACACTGGATTCCCTGGAGCAGTTATGGACGGTTATGAACCCCCAGATAGGCCCTAGGAACTGAACCTGGATCCCCTACAAGAGCAGGAAGTGATAGCAACTGTGCCTCCGCCCCGCCCACCAGTTTTCTTTTTCTCCTTCACTGAATGCACACACTCTCTCTACTTGGCTAGAAGCGACACAGAAGCAGACAAAGAAAATTATCTAGGCCACGACTACTCAAGATGTTTTGTTGTGGTGGTGATGGTGGTTCTTTTATTACTTTATTTTTATTTTGTAGACCTGACTAAAGAACCTGGTCAGGTTACAAATAGGGGAGAAAAACACCACAGCCCTTCAGCTCTGGCTTCCTGTGGTGTCACTGGTCTCTGAAGCTAAGTGCTGAAGTGTAGAGCTCATGGGCACTACACTTATCAGCATCAAATGTTTTTTACACACTTTTTTAAAAATTTTATTAATTTATTCATATTACATCTCGATTGTTAGCCCTTCCTCTGTTTCCTCCCATTCTTCCCTCCATCCCACTTCCCCCCTTCTCCCCTCCCCTATGTCTGTGATTGAGGGAGACCTCCTCCCCCTATATATGCTCTGAGAATATCGAGTCTCTTCTTGGTAACTTGCTGTTCTTCCTCTGAGTGCCACCAGGTCTCCCCGTCCAGGGGATGTGGTCAGAAAAGGGGCACCAGAGTTTGTGTGAGAGTCAGATCTCACTCTCCACTCAATGGTGGAGAATATCCTGTTCGTCGGCTAGGTCCTGGTAGGGGTTAGAAGCTTACTGCCTATATTCTCCTTGGCTGGTGCCTTAGTTTGAGGAGGACCCTAGGACCCAGATCTGCCTGTCATAAAGTTCTTCTTGTAGGTTTCCAGGTTACACACTTTTCCATGGGTTGGTGTGTGACGATTGTAATGTAGATCTCTTGCTATGCACTGTATTCCCAAAGCATCAGCCAGCAAAGAAAACATACACCAAGTAGCTTCATTAAACCAGCAGAAGGCTATGGAGAGGACAGAAAGAGGGTGCAGTGGGGTGCAGTAAGAGAAGAGATTACATCAAGAAAGCTTAATCTCTGTCACCCCAAGAACAAGCATATCCTAGTTAAAAAAAAAAAAAAAAATGTGTCCCTAAAGAAAAGAAGGCAGCAGAGAGCTTAACCACGTTTGCTTTTGTGGATTCAAAGTGGTGGATAGGTCTGTGCACTCACAAGAAACACAATAGCAACAGATTTCTCTGTGCAACACTTACTACTTAAAACAGCAACGTGATTTATGCTTTTAGAGTGTTTCAATTTCAGAAGAAATCTGAATGAGGAGATAGTCTGTGGAGAGACATTCCAAAGAACTGGTTAGGCAGGTCCCCTGTTTGGAAGGAACACTGCCTGGGGCTGGCCTGGGAGATAGAAGCAGCTTTCTGTGAGGGAGTAGAGAGCCACAGAAGGTGCCCGGCTTCTCCTTTCACCAAGCCAGACAGGGCCCACAGTTATGAGTAATCGTTATTAAGGCGATCTGTTGCCGCCCACCCACCGTACCTTCACAGAAGGCAGACTGGGAACCAGGCATTGTCTCAGACAGAAAAAAAAAAAAAAAAAAAAAGACTGTCTTTTGTGTTAAGTGTTAGCATTGTTGGCCCTCCCCCAGCCCCCCAGCCTCAACACACACCTCTAAAAACAGCAAGAAGCGGGAATGCTCCTACAAAATCTCTAGATTTTTAGGCCACACAGGTCTTATTAAGAAGAGGTTTTGTTTTAACAATGGTTTGGCCCGGTTCTGCCATCCTCACACTACCTCAGTTGAGGAGTCCCAGCAAGATGGCAATCCGAAGCAAGGGACTGACTGACAAACGCAGCCATTAGCAAGCATGGGAGAAAGTTTTACCCAGCCTGGGCCCATGCTCTTACTTACCCCTAAGGAAGCTAAATCCAGAGGAAGAAGCGATGGGTATCCAACAGAAAACCATTAGTGCCAGCAGGGTGGAGACCAGAACCCAAGACTCTTGACTCCCAGGCCAGAGTTTCTTATTATATAATAGCCAAATTTGACTACTACAGGCATCGGTATGCCTTTGAACACCCTTTATTATTTTATAGAGACTCGAATTAAAAGCTTTTCTCATGGCAAGCAACCACCAAAGGGCTCAGTCTTACGTATTTATTTCAAGGAAACAGAGATGGTGTTATTGGGCTCTCTGCTTCCGTTATGAATTAATCACAAAGCAGTTTGTTTTCCTCCTCCAAACCCTGTTTCTTAAGGAGCCAATAGCTTTTTCCTATTGGGTCAGTTTCAAGCATCTGCATGGTCAAATAGGGAGCTGGCAGCACTGTTAAACACAGGGATGGAGACACTTTGAAAGATGCATTCCTTTCATCTCAAGCCACCAGCATCACTCAAACTGGGTCACCCCAAGAAAGCTCCATCCATCCCCGAATAGTCGGATACCCCACCCCCACATCTCAAGGAGATGCCACTTTACCAAGCGGCATTTACAAGGTCGTCTCGCTCCGATTTGAAGAGAAGTAAGTTGATTTCATTGTGTTTCTAGTGCATAGTTTCTGTTTCGTTATCCTGTGCCACAGAGGTATAACAGTCACATGCAGGAAAAATACCTGCTCACTTTTCACTGCCTTAGAAGATGTGGCAGGAAATGACTTAAGTAAGAGCTTTCAGCTTCTTGGCAAGATGGTAAGCTAATGCAAAGGAGCTGGACCTGTTCCTTTCTGTTATTGCTACCATTTTTTGTTTGTTTGTTTTGTGTTTGTTTGTTTAAATACAGAAAAGTCCCATATATCTCCTCTAAACACAAAGAATAAATTTAACAGTCAAAAGTGGCAACAGTTAAACTCATGGGGGGTTACTGACAGGCTACTTTTAGTGGGCACCTGCAGTCCTCAAGTGAAGTGGGCCTTGAAGGGAGTGGGCAGCTCTACAATAGCCCCCCAAAGGGGTGTCCATGCAGTGTACACCGGAGGTGTGAATGTCACGCATATCGACTGTTTCTCTTTCTTCTCCAGAGATGTCCTTGTGATCCCTCTAATCCTAAATAATACGCACAGTTGTTGGTTTTTATTAGGCTTGTTTTATACCTCATTTCCAGCGCTGACCAACATGGTTCTTGTAGCCTAGTTAGTGGAACACATAATTGTTCCTCCTTTGCTATGGAACACTGATTTTTTTTTTTTCATCTCTGTTGCAACATGAGCAGCCTATTCTCAACAAACATGGGTAGGATCAATACGGATGGACTCAAAAAGCAAAGTGGGTCATTAGTCATGAGCATCTGTCTGCTTTTCTTCATGATGAAGAGAGGGCAGAGAGAGTGAGACCACAGGCAAGGGCTGTCCCCTTACATCTCCGCAGCCCTCTTGTAGTTGCCAGTTCAGCAAGGGCACATCTTACAGGTATAAAGCTCTTTTCTTACACTGAGCCATCTCAGCTACTTGCCTATTCTCACACTCCTTTCCTTGCTTGAGGATTTTCAGATGAATTCAATCAAATCCTCAATTTACATAAGAGGGGCTGCAAATTGATGTGATGGTATCTGTTGTGCTAGATTCCAGGAAATTGCTCTTTTTTCCCCCCCCCTGGAGATTTTAGTTACTTGCTTTGGAGACAGGCTTTCATGTATCCCATGTTTCCCTTAAGCTGGTTATGTGGCTGAGGGTGGCTTTTGAGTTTCTGATCTTCCTGGTTCCATCTCCTGAGAACGGACATTGCAGACATATATAACCATGCCTGCTTCATAAAATGCTGGGGCTCAATCTTGGAGCTCTGTGTTCTCTGTGATGTTCCTACCAACTGAGCTATTCCCCTCCCCTTCCCGGAAAGGCTCCAAGCTGTCATGTGAGTCACCAGGTGATTCATGTATCTCTCCGTACTTTATAAGCACCACCATTCATTATCTTACATATTCAAGCTAAATCCTGTTCTTTCAGTCACTCCCTGTCTCTGTATTTTTTTTCCCTTTTAAATAACCTTATTATTTCTTCAGCTTTCCAATAGAAATGAGCTCATCAAAATTCGTGCTGGTGTCAGTACTGCACTGAGCCCCTTTTCTAGCTCAAGAAAGGTTAGTTGGACAAGCTCCTTCCTTCCATCAGGACTTGGAAGAAAAATGGTTTCTGTTTATTCGCTTATTTTGTTGACTATCTAAATACAGCTGCAGGTGACAGCTAGATGCGGGGCCACTAAAATGCTCAGGACCAGGAAGCACTGCTAACGTATAGTACCTTGTGAAGATTGTCCCTGGAGCCACAGCAGTCATTGTATATGACTGAACTCTGGCCTATTATCCTAGAATAAGTGCATGTTTTTCATCTTTTCTATTTATCTCTCAATATTCAATCAGCAAGCCTTTTTCTGGGTGCCCCTAACAGACTGCCATGTACTTTGTTGACATTAGGAACATGAACTGACACTTTTCCAGGAAAGACATCTGAATGACCTATCTCTATGGTTAAGAATTTACAAGCTGGGAGCAGTAAAAAAGAATATGACAGAAATATATTGTATGAAATCACGAAAGATTTAGAAAAAAATTGTAACTAAATTGAAGGTAATATAATGAATCTACTTCTTTCTGATAAAACATTGGCAGTCAAACATTCAGTGGATATATTTTATCTCTAGTATTACACTTGATCTTTGTTTTGTTTTGTTTTGTTTTCATGGCATCTTCCTATGATGCCCCGTCTAGTCTCAAACTCATGACTTCAAGTGCATCTCATGTCTTATCCTCCTACCTAGCTATCACTACACACATGTGCCTCTCAAGCACCGTGCCTAGATTTACTTTCCAGCTTTCTAAATTCCATAGTATAGTAAATCTCTGCACAGATTTAGTATATGAGTCCCAGTCAGAAATGCCTATTTTAGACTAGACACTGATCTAGAAGTTTCTTCTCTTTCTTTAGAGTTTTATATACTTGCACCACAGTCAATCTCTGTCTCTGTCTCTCTGTCTCTCTGTCTCTCTGTCTCTGTCTTTTTCTCTCTCTCTTACCCAGAATGAGTTTTGCCCCTATGTCCATCAGCAGCACCCATATGGTGAGTAGAAAGATGGACACTGTCATTTTTCCATCAGTTTCTGACTACATCTAAAGTGATAATCAAGAATTCCAAGCTCTTAACAAATACCTAAGTAATCTTGCTGCTGTTGGTCCTCAGAACATGCTTTGAGAATTAAACAATGTCTTGGATCTATGCAGATATGACTTCACTATTATGCTAAGGGTTAAACCCCGATTTATCTGTGTGTTAAACCTCCAAAGCTTATGTTCCTAAGTACTCCACTGGAAGAGAAAAGTGTAAAACCAGTAAATGACAATTGAGTAATATACAAATTATTAAATAAAACACACATGTTTTCTAATGAGCTCTGTGGGACCCAAACATAAAAACAAGCACGGTGGTTTTCAAAAGCCGTCTGTCTGCTTCGAAACTTTAAAACAGCAACAGCAGCAACAACAAAAGAAAAATCTCAACTCTGTCTAGCTTTAAGGAAGAAAGAACAGCCAAGATCCATTACACAGCAAGGAGCGCATGATTTTTAAATGGATGAATATATAGAAATTTCACCATTTTCTTTACTCATTGATATTTCATGCACTTGGGATTAAAAGTTCAGTTTCTAAAGGGACCGCATTTTATCCATACAAGTGTTACTACTAACAACCAGACCATGAAAAGTATTGTTCCAACCACTTTACATGCCAAAATTTATGTCTCAGAATTGTTTGTCTTCTGTGAATGCTCAGTGTCCCTCAGGCAGCCTGGGAGGCAGAGGCTCAGCGACATTCTGTACCCTTTCTAAGAGGTCCAATCTAGTGAATGGCAGAGCTGGGCTCACAGCAGACAGCTAATCCTTTTAGGATGCTTCTCTTACCAGTCAGGGGAGCAGGTCTAGGAGCTCAAAATTTTGGGGTCACCCCCCCCCCTTAGCTTATGTTTATCAGAAATGGCCCAGGCGTCACTAGGATCTCAGCTGTCTCATCATTATAGAAAGGTGACGGTCACTAGTGCTTTCCCCAAGCTCCTGTGATTCTCTAAGAGTTTTCCAGGCTTTTCAGGTTCAAACTATGTTCCCTAGCTGAAGGAAAGCCCGTGCTCTTTCTTTGCAAGTCAGCGTGCTAGGATGTCAGCCTGCTTAGGTTTTGAGGGGCTGCAAGGTCACCATCAGCTCTCCTGTGTCTGCTGAAATCCCTGTCTGTTTATCTGTCCTTTTCAACTTATTCATTGTGAATGCTTACACACTGAGCACAGTGTCTTAAGTAACTTCACTGAGGTTACACCAGAGACAGGTGTTAAGGAAACTATGTCCCTGGGGCTATCATTTCAAACTCTCCCTCTGCAAAAGAGGAGGGAGGGAGAGCAGGGAAAGGGTTTCTTTTCAGATTAAACACAGGGACTGCAAACACCTTGCCCTAGGCAGTACATTCTCTGCCAGTGTGGGCTGTAGTTTACCCAAACACCAAAGCAAAAAGCAAACAGCCTCTTTTGTAAGGGAAGAGCTGTCAGTTGTCAAGGGATATTTGTGAATTTCTAGAGAAGAAAGAAAGGAAAGAAAACCCTTGCCCTCATTTTATTAAGCAGCCTGTTTGTTCAAGGTTGAAATGCATATGTGTGTTTAAGGTAAAATCCCTGGGTTGGCACTCTTGAACAAAGTGATGTCTTCCTATTGGCTAGGCCATACAAAGAAGAAAATAGAAAAACAGTCTGCTGTCGGGAGACATCTAAACTTAGTCTAAACTAGGTATAGAGTAAATGTCCCCCCGTAAGCAGCATAGGTAATTACATACAGATTCCATAGGAATTGCTGGAACTTCTTTTTTTGTTTGTTTGTTTGTTTAGTGAAATGTTTTCTTGCTGTAACGTTTTAAAGGTACTCATAGAATGAACTGTACAGCCCACCAGCTGAGTGGTGGGCTTCTACAGGAAAGGTAAAGAAGAAATGCCGCCATTCCCATGCCCAGGATGAATTTGAGACACTGTACACACCATGTCTTTTCCGTTCTGTCCTCACCACAGTCAGTCTGCCCATGCACTGACTATGTTCCAATCTCCAGGAGGACTTTCTTCTTTTCAGCCAAAATACTCATCCTTATGAATCCTTCAGAGAACTTGACTGAAATGGGGTCAATAAAGGAGGCATTTCAGCATGGTGTGCAAATCATTGGGCACTTTGGTCTACTGCAGCTATTTGCATTTTTCCCCAGAAAACATTGTAATGCCAAAATTATCTTCATTTTATATGCATATGTATTGTACAGCCAATGGACATGTAAACAGAACAGAAACAGTAATAAAAGAAAAAATCATGGAAATAAGCCCATTATGTATACAATGTTATACAGTAATTATGAATTTAAGTTATCTATCATAAGAGAACATCCATATCTAAATATTTTTCTAAAATTTCTACCAACAGAAAAGTTAAGGTAGAGTAAATATTGACAATATATATTATAGTTATCAAAAGTGTTTCTTTTGTAAAAATTAGCAAATAAGCTCTATAATAGACATATAAAAGAACATTTTACAAAAGTTATTTATGATACTGCAGCTAGGGAATCCGGAACACATTTTATCTAGAACCCCTAGTGCCCACACCGATCAGAATCCCAGAAGGATTTTCAACCAGGTAACACACAACCACAGCTATCTCTCCTAAGAACCAAAGATGACAGCAGAAACCAAGGAACCAAACACCCACTCAACAAAGACAAGACCAGATATCAACAAGAACTGCAGTCTCCCTAAACCCTGATGCCTAGACACCAGCATAAGATATAATCAATAACAGCCAGGTCATTAGGTCTCCACTAAAGCCCAACAACTAAAGCATAGTAGGTCCTGAGAATTGCAATATAGCTGAAGTACAAGAAAGAGAATTTATGAATATGATAAAGGTTCTTAAAGATGAAATAAATAAACCCCTTAAAGAAATCAACAACAGAAGGAAATGAAGAAAACTGATCAAGACAAGTAGACTGGACAGGAAAATAAATTCCATTTGGTACCTAATATTTGAAATAAAGAAGTTTAAAATCTGCTAGGGAAAGAGATCAAGTAACATATAAAGACAGACCTATTAGAATAACCTTTGAACTCTCAATGGAGGCTCTGAAAGACGGAAGGGCCTGGGCAGATGTCTACAGACTCCAGGAGACCACAGACTCCAGCCCAGACTACTACACCCAGCAAAACTTTTAATCATAATAGACGGAGAAAAAAGACATTCCATGATAAAACGAAATTTAAGCAATATCTATCTACATATCGAGCCCTCCTGAAAACATTAGAAGGAAAATTCAACCTAAAGAGATTAAACCAAGAAATACAAATAATCTCAGACTAGCAAATTAAAGGAGGGAACACACACACACACACACACACACACACCTACAATAACAAAATAACAGTAATCAGCAAATATTGCTCATTGGTAGCTCTCAATACCAACAGTCTCAATTCCCCTAATAAAGGGAAACAGACTAACAGAACGGATGTGAAGAGAAGATTGACCTTTTTGCTATATTCAAGAAATGTACCTTATCATCAAGGATGTGCATCACATTGGAGTAAAAACATGGAAGAAAGGATATTTCATTCAAATGGGCCTAAGAAGCAAGCAAGAAAGTCTGTAAAAAAAAAAAAAAGTGTTGATATTTTGACGGGGATCACATTGAATCTGCAGATTGCTTTTGGTAAAATGGCCATTTTTACTATGTTAATCCTAGTAATCCATGAACATGGGAGATCTTTCTATCATCTGGTATCTTCCTCCATTTCTTTCTTCAGAGACTTGAAGTTCTTGTCATACTGAACTTTGACTTGCTTGGTTAGAGTTATTTGTGGCTTTTGTGGAAGGTGTGGTTTCCATAATTTGTTTGCCCATTTGTCATTTGTATACAGGAGGGCTACTGATTTAAAAAAATTAATTTTGTATCCAACCATTTTGCTTAAGGTACTTATCAGGTGTAGGAGTTCTCTGGTGGAACTTTTGTGGCCACTGAGGTATAATATCATATCATTTGTGAGTAGCAAGACTTTGACTTCTTCCTTTCCAATTTGTAATCAACCTGGGAATAGGTCTACCTCAAAACCCAGCTACACCACTTCTGGGGATACACTCAAAAGATGCTCTTCCATACAACAAGGATATTTGCTCAACTATGTTCATAGCAGCATTATTTGTAACAGCCAGTATCTGGAAACAACTTAGATGTTCCTCAACCAAAGAATGAACAAAGAAAATATGGTACATTTACACATTGCAGTACTATGGGTGAAGCATAAAGAGTCTAGTGGAAATGTTGGGGAAGGATAAAAGGTCCTAGAGGTGACAGGAGCTCCAAAAGAAGACAAACAGAGTCAACAAACCAAGGCCCAGAGGAGCCCGTGGAGTCTGAAGCACCAAGCAAGGACCAGGTATGGACCAGACTTAGGTCCACTACATAGATGTAGCAAAGGCTTCATGTGAGTCCACTAGTAAGGGTAGCAGGGGCTGTTTCTAACATGGACTCTATTGCTGCTTTTTGATCACTTCCCCCTGTTGGGACTGACTTGACAGGCCACAGGGGAAGAGGATGAACTCAGACCTGATGGGACTTGATGAGCTGGGTGGATGGGTGTGTGTGGGCTCCCCTTTTCTGAGGAATAGGGAAGGGAGGATGGGGGAGGAAGGGTAAGACTGGGAGGAGAGGAATATTTCTGGGATATAAAGTGAATAAACAGATAAAAAAATTTAAAAAGATTGAGTAACCCTAATATAAATTACTTTACAATCAGAGGGGAGATATTCAAATTAACAAAATTAGAGATGAAAAGGGGGGCATAACAGACACTGAGGAAATTCAGAGAATCATACAGACATACTTTTAAAACTTGTATTCCACCAATTGGAAAATCTAACAAATGGGTAAATTCACAGTATATACCATTTAGTAAAGATAAATCAAGTTTAGATAAGCAATTTTAACAGACACATAGTCTCTAGTAAAATAGAGGCATTGATTGAAAGTATCAAAACAAAACAAGCAAAAAACTAAACAAAACATAAAGCCCAAGGCCAGATGGTTTTAGCCCAGAATACTATCAGACTTTCAAAGAAGAGTTAAAATAAATACTCTTTGAATTATTTCACAAAACAAAAATCAAAGGACCATTGCCTGATTTGTTTTCCACAGTTACCCTGATACTTAAACCACAAAAAGATTCATCAAAGACAGAGAATTTTACACCAGTTTCTTTTATGAACATAGATATGAGTGCTTCATAACACACTTATAAGCTGAATTCAAGATGATATCAAGAAGGTTACCCACCATGATCAAATAGGTTTCATCCTAGAGATGTAGGGATGATTAAATATACAAAAACCAATAATTGCAACACACCAAATAAACAAACTGGAAGGCAAAAGCCATGTAATCATCACATTAGATGCAGAAAAGGCTTTTGACAAAATCCAACACCCCTTCATGATAAAGATCCTGGAGAGATTAAGGATACAATGTGCATACCTTAATATAACAACGGCAGTTTACAGCTAGCCCATAACTAACAGAAACATAAATGGAGAGAAACTAAAAACAATTCCATTAGAATCGGGAACAAGACAAGGTTGTTTGCTCATCAGTATTGTGCTTAAAGTCCTAGCTAGAACAATACATCAACTGAAGACAATATTAATTGGAAAGGAGGAAATCAAAGTATGGTTTTGTTTCATAGATGATAGGACAGTATACATAAGGGAACCAAAAGCCTTCACCAGGAAACTCTTACAGCCGAGAAACACTTTTAGCAAAATAGCTGGATAAAAATTGAACTCACTGATCTGACTCTCACACAAACTCTGGTGCCCCTTTTCTGACCACGTCCCCCGGATGGGGAGGCCTGGCGGCACTCAGAGGAAGGATAGCAAGTTACCAAGAAGAGACTCGATACTCTACGAGCATATATAGGGGGAGGAGGTCTCCCTCAATCACAGACATAGGGGAGGGGAGAAGGGGGGAAGTGGGAGGGAGGGAGGAATAGGAGGAAACAAGGGAAGGGCTAACAATCAAGATGTAATATGAATAAATAAATTTTAAAAATTATTTTAAAAAATTGAGCTCACTAAAATCAGCAGCCCGCCTGCCCACAAATGGCAAACAGACAGAGGGAAAAAAAAATCCCATGATATAATTTATCCATTAAAGGTAAATCCTGGGAAACTTTATATCAGATGTAAAGTATTCATTGACCCTTTTCAAAAGCTTTTAACCAAATGCAACCCAATTCCTAA